>NC_046156.1:143305309-143407809 GCF_011064425.1 Rattus rattus | reverse complement strand
CCAGTTTGCAATCCCACCAACAATGGAGGAGTGTTCCTCTTTCTCCGTATCCTCGCCAGCATCTGCTGTTGCCAGAGTTTTTGATCTTAGCCATTATGACTGGTGTGAAGTGGGATCTCAGGGTTATTTTGATTTGTATTTCCCTGATGACTAAGGATGTTGAACATTTCTTTAGATGCTTCTTGCCAATCGATATTCCTCAGTTGAGAATTCTTTGTTTAGCTCTGTACCCTGTTTTTTAATAGGGTTATTTGGTTCTCTGCAGTCTAACTTCTTGAGTTCTTTGTATATATTGGATATTAGCCCTCTATTAGATGTAGGATTGGTAAAGATCTTTTCCCAATCTGTTGGTTGCTGTTTTGTCCTAATGACAGTGTCCTTTGCCTTACAGAAGCTATGCAATTTTATGAACATAAGCCATTGGTGTTCTGTTCAGGAAATTTTCCCCAGTACCCATGTGTTTGAGACTCTGCCTCACTTTTTCTTCTAATAGTTTGAGTGTATCTGGTTTTATGTGGAGGTCCTTGATCCACTTGGACTTGAACTTTGTACAAGGTGATAAGAATGTGTCAATTTGCATTCTTCTACATGCTGACCTCCAGTTGAACTAGCACCATATATTGAAAATGCTGTCTTTTTTTCATTGGATGGTTTTAGCTCCTTTGTCAAAGATCAAGTGATCATAGGTGTGTGGGTTCATTTCTGGGTCTTCAATTCTATTCCACTGATCTACCTGCCTATCTCTGTACCAATACCATACAGTTTTTATCACTATTGCTCTGTAATATTGCTTGAGGTCAGGGATGGTGATTTCCCCAGAAGTTCTTTTATTGTTGAGCACGGTTTTGGCTATCCTGGGTTTTTTTGTTATCTCAAATGAATTTGCAAATTGCTCTTTCTAACTCTGTGAAGACTTGAGTTGGAATTTTGATGTGGATTACATTGAATCTGTAGATTGCTTTTGGCAAGATGGCCATTTTTACTATATTAACCCTGCCAATCCATGAGCAACCATGAGAGTTCTTTCCATCTTCTGAGATCTTCTTCAATTTCTTTTTTCAGAGCCTTGAAGTTCTTGTCATACAGATCTTTCACTTGCTTGGTTAGAGTCACACCAAGGTATTATCTATTATTTGGGACTATTGTAAAGGGTGTCATTTCCCTAACTTCTTTCTCAGCCTATTTATCCTTTGAGTAAATAAAGGAAGGCAACTGATTTGTTTGAGTTAATTTTATACCCAGTCACATTGCTGAAGTTGTTTATCAGCTGTGGGAGTTCTCTAGTGGAACTTTTGGGGTCACTTAAGTATACTATCATCTCATCTGCAAATAGTGATATTTTTACTTCTTCCTTTTCAATCTGTATCCCTTTGACCTCCTTTCTCTGTCTGATTGCTCTCAGTAGGACTTCAAGTACTATACGGAATAAGTAGGGAGAGAGTGGGCAGCCTTGTCTAGTTCCTGATTTTAGTGGGATTGCTTCAAGTTTCTCTCCATTTAGTTTGATGTTGGTTACTGGTTTGCTGTACATTGCTTTTATTATGTTTAGGTATGGGCCTTGAAAGATTAAAAAAAATGTATATAGGGATTAACATAGTTACACCAAATCTTTCTTCCCATCTTTCTGGCCCCCAACACAAGGACTGTGATTGGCCCTCCCAAGACACGCCCACACCATAAGTGGAAGGGATTTTTTCTGGGGAGCCACAGAGTGCTGTAGAAAGACAGGAGCTCTCGGGATTTTAAGAGGGGGATTCTTTAGTTCCTCTTTTTTCTTCTTTTTTTTTTTTGTCAAGTTTACGTTTTAAAAAAATTACAGTGTAAAACATATTGACAAGCACACGCATTTTAAATATAGAATTTGATGAATGAGTATACAAAGGATTTACTTAACTACATCAAGATCCTGGAATCAAACACCAGACTTGGAGGTCTGTGAAGCAAGCCCATGTCAGCCAGGAATGACCCCGCTCACCGCTGCTGTGTACACAGTGTAACTGGTCTCTCCAGACACGCCATGTTCACAGTCAGAAGCCTCTTCATCACTGGCTAACCGCAGGAACCTTTCCTTGCTTCTACTTCCCTCTCGCTCTCAGACACAGTCCTTTTTACAGGAGGAGAAGGATGTGAACAGTCCCCGGAATCACCTTCCCACTGCTTCCTGAGGATGGGAGTCAGCTTCCTGTCCCTCCTCTGAGGCCCATCCGTCTCCCTATTTATCCGGCACTGGTATGGAATAAGCAAATGGCTTCATGATTCCTTTGAGTATTTTGCTGTCATTCCATTATCATGTTTTTCCTCAGAAATAAAGTCACTGTAAATATATCAAACAACATCCTCTCTCCTAAGTCTCAGGAATGGGTCATAAGTGAATGTCTCCCCCCCAAATGCTTATTTTGAAATTGAAAGTGATGTAGGCTACTGTTAAAATCCATAAGGCCACCAAAGCATGAGCTAGAAAACACCGGTAGCCCCACCACACACAAGTAGTTGGTGCAAACATTATCTTCCCATTGTTTACCCTTCAATATTTACTTTGCTCCTTTTTCACGAAACTCACAACAGCTGCCGTTTGTATACGCCTCCTTATCTGCCTATAAAACCAAGAGAGTCCACATTTCTCACAGGAAGTGAGTAAAATTAAATTTTTTTAACTGGCTGCTTAGAAGCATTTCACCCGGAGCTGAAGGGGAAGCCTGAAGATCTTTGAATCACACAGAAAAAAAAAAAATGTAAAGAAAGATTCTGTGACGTTTTGATGGTCAGCATGCAGCGGTGAAGCAACAGAGCTCGTTTGGCCAGTGCACAGACTGTCACCTCAGTCACGTGAACAGATAACCAACTCAGTGGGTCTTCTGTGGCCGCAGCCTCGGCCCGTGGGCCACAGCACACAGAAAAGCTACGCGACAGCCATTTCTGTATTACATCGCATCTCTCGTGGGGTGTTCGACAGAGAGTGGTTAAGACGTTGTGGGATTTGCTCGTTGCTTAGAAAGTGATTTCAGATTAATGTCCAGCAGTGAGATCTCACTTGCCTGTTCATGGCTTCTTTCAGTTAATAAATTTGAAACAGCATCCGGATAAATGGATCATTGAAAATCAGAAATCAGAACAGGATCAATCCAGATGTGAAGATTTGTAATGGGGAAGAGAAAGTCAGGACGAAATTGACATCTAACTTCTTGTACTCTCATGAAGGCAGGGACATCATGCCTGGACCCTCTGACCTAGACGGAAGCATCCCACACATGGCTCCCACAGTCACCTAAAGGGAAATACTGAAAAGAAAATGGATGGCTATTCCAACAACTTTGGATCGGAGACTCCACTTTCAGTGAGACATCAGCAGCGTAAATGATAAAGAGAACAAAATGACTTGATTATGTAAAAATATCTGAACCTTAAAAGGCCACAAAGAAATACTAAATGGTTTTCATGTGTCTATTATATTACAGAGAAATGTAACCCCGTCTATTTGAAGGTTTCTTGACTATAATTGGTGGGTTCAGCTTTACTTGTTCTACATCTTTGTCTGGTTTGGGATGGGGTATAAACATGGCAAAGACAACCTCAAAGGAGGTTTCCAGAAACTGCTACAAACAGAAGGCAGATAAGCCCCAGGGTGAAGGGAAGCCCCAGAGAAGTGCCTTGGAGGACTTCAATCTACACACACACACACACACACACACACACACACACACACACACACACACAGAGAGAGAGAGAGAGAGAGAGAGAGAGAGAGAGAGAGAGAGAGAATGGCTTTTGTTAGTTTGTTAAGATGGGAATATTCTGACCATGCAGTATTTTTTCCCAGATGGCTATTTCTTTCTTTGTAACAGGGATGCAATCTGCTGCCCAAGTAGGCCTTGAACTCTCAGTCCTGCTGAGGCTAGGGTGACATTTTGTGTCACCAAGCCCCCCCAAAGCCTTTTTTCTTTTCCTTTTTGTTTTTCTCTTAAAGACGTTTGTTTGTTCTTGAAACAGTGTTTTTCTGTGTAGCCCTGGCTGTCCTGGAACTGGCTCTGTAGACCAGGCTGGTCTTGAACTCATAGAGATCTGCCTGTCTGCCTCCCGAGTGCTGGGAGCTGTGGGCCAGCAGGGCTGCCCAGCTGAAGTTCTTAAGTTGCCGTGATGGTCTGGCCCTGGCGTTTTCCTGTACATGCCTCCTCCCTTTGGCTCTAACACACCCATCACCCCGTAGGCTGGCTGGTTCCCTTCTTTCCTAAGACAGTTCCCTCCTCTGCTTTCCTGCCCTTTGTGCTCTATTACCCAACTTTAATGGTGGCGTTTCAATCGCAGTTCCAAAGGTGGCAAGTTTAGTGTTCATCTATGCAGATTATGATACTTGCCACGCAGTTGTAAACATTTCTCAGGATAGTTTTGTTTCTATGATGCATCTCTTCACGCAATTCCTCATGGTAGTGCAGGGGAACTACTCAGTGCATGCATGCATAATTTCTGTTTTTAAAAAAAATCAGGACTTTTCGTCCAGCTGGGCCAGTGCATTCAACCCCAGCATTTGGGAGGCTGAGAAGGCGGGTCTCTGTGAGTTTGAGGCTAGCCTGGTCTACAGAGCTAGTTCCAGGACAACTAGGGCTAACCAATGAGAACTTGTCTCAAATTAACACCACTAGCAGAACATTTAATATTTAGGCTTGGAAGCTTCAAGGAACAGTGACTTAGCAATAACAAGAGAAAAACCGAGTCTAGTGGTCCAGGCCCATCTATATCCCTGAGCTCTGGAGGACCCAAGTTCAAGGCCTCCCTGGGTGACAGAGTTTAAAGCCAGACTGGGAAATTTACCAAGACAAAACAAACAACTGGATGAAGCTCAGTGACAGAGCATTTGCCCAGCATTCAGAGACCATGGGGACACACACACACACACACACACACACACACACACACACAGAGAGAGAGAGAGAGAGAGAGAGAGAGAGAGAGAGAGAGAGAGAGCGCCATAGAGGTGTATATCAGGTGCATCCTAGAACTGGAGGTATGCATGGTTGTGAACCATCATGTGGGTGCTGGGAATTGAACCCAGGTCCTTTCAAGAACAAGCGCTTCTAACCACGAAGTTATTTCTCCAGGGCCAGAGCATGCCTTTCTTTAATCTGAGGGTTTGAGAGGCTGAGGTAAACCTGGTAAGGTAGATGTAGAGTAAGTCTGAGGCAGGCTTGCTAACGTAGTGAGTTCTAGGCTAGCCAGACCTACATAAGACTGTGTCTCAAAAGAAAAAAAAGTGAAATAAAATTTTAGGATTATGTTTCTAATTAAGCATCATTAAATAATAGTTTCTTAATTAAGATTAATTAATTTTAAATTATTTTTATTTCAATATTTTAATTTTTATTATAATTTAAAAAGCAGATGTGATCATATTTTCTCACCAACTCTTAACTGCTACTCATCAGAACTTATTGTACCCTGTCCTTATCTTCCCTGTCTGTGTTACATTCATGGAAACCATGGGGATCCTACATTCATTAGGATCTCTCCGTTGGCTTTCTAGCTCTACTGTATGTGGGTTTCTAGTTCCAATTAAAACTCTGTGTAATCAAAAGAATGCCTTGGTTGTCTTCCAAGAGCAAGACAGTCCTGTTTCTCTTTCGTGTCGGGAGGCCCTGGAGCTTAGCTTACCAGCAAGTGCTGGTCAGCAGCAGGGCATTCCCTGAGCTCTGTGGAAGAAGAGTGCAGCTTGGAGCACCGTCCCAGCACAGTTGTGTCCATCGCTAAGACTTTCCCGTTGGCACTGGCCAGTCATTTCTAATGTTACAGAAAACTGGGCTGAGACTGTATCAGAAATAGCTTCAAGAAGGTTTTTATTCATGTAGAGAACAGTTTAAGGTACAGTCTAACATTTTTATGAACGGGGCTTTAAAGGACCCCATGGTAACGGTTATATGAGGTAATTGTGGACACTGGAGAGAGGCCTGCCACTGCTTAAGGAAACCGAAACTTGAAGGCCAGCTTTCAACGATAACAAAATTGGCATGGATTTGTAATGTATTTAAAATGATAAGCTACTTGCTAGCACTCCATATATATTAGATTGGGAATATTGGGTAGAACCAATAGGCAATTTCACAGCAAGTTCCTAAATACAGCCTTGGGCCTCTTTGAGTCTCTGGAGCAGTGACGGCCATGAGTCATGTGAAGTCTTGCACCTCACAGGAAAATCTTTAATTGGACCCAGCTTTTCCCTGGTAAAGACGGGCACAGCCCAGGAACTGTAGGCAAGAACCACCGAAGCCCAGCTGGGGGTTGGGTGTGTTCCTTTCCGAAATATTTGGGCACTTACCCCACCCCATTCCTGGACACAGAATCCTGGTACTGGAAATTACGAAGGTCAGTCCAACCATTGAAGTCTGGATGACGGCATTTGGGTGGCTTGTAGAAATGGAAGTTCTCTGCCATTTCCTGCCACGCCCTCCCACCACATCACCATTATTAGGTGTCTGAAATATTAGGTCTCAGCATACATATATTACATATCAGCTGCTATAATACATATCTGTGTGTGTGTGTGTGTGTGTGTGTGTGTGTATTTATTCCACTAGAAATGAAGCTTGCAAAACAACTATTCTCCTGACGAAGTAAGGTATTTTCAGCAACCAGCATATAAATGTATATGTTACAAATATAGAAATATAAAAATAAAACTCCTGGATTTAAGGGTTGTCCCCGTCCCAGTCCTTATGCTGTGCCGATGACGGGCTCCACTGTTTCTGTTTATTAGCCTGGCCTACCTCAGGTGAGGGGTGTACTAATGTTGATTGATACTCACAGACTCAAACCCCAGACCTCTTGTCAAGTTATTGAATTGATTTTAAGTCTAACTTTGATGATCATTTGTAAAGCAGGAATAGAAGAAATACTTCATCTTATTGAGTCTTTTAAGAATTAAAGTTCATCCAGGCGGAGGTGGCCTTTAAGCCCAGCACTGGGGAGGTGGAAGAAGGTTTCTGAGTTCAAGATCAGCCTGGTCTACAGGGTGAGTTTTAGGACAGCCAGGGCTACACAGAGAAACTGTCTCAAAAAAAACAAAACAAACAGCTCAAAAAATATGGAAAGTAGAAGCTGGAGCATGACCACAAGGCTACTGAAATAGCACTCCTGTTAATGGATTACTGACTTGTCTTTTGAGTTACAGAGCTCAGCACGACCTCGAACTCACAGCAACCTTCCTGCAGGCATGGGAATTACAGGTCACCATGCCTAGCTTACCAAAAAAAAGCAAAAAGCAAAAAGCAAAAAGTCGGAGAGCATAGGAGATAAAAGCAAGACAGTCGTAGCTGAGGCTTGGCCGGAAGCCCAGGCCCCACCTGCTTGGCCCCAGCGAGTCCCATAGCCAGCGAGGCCACAGGCATCTTCAAAGAACCACTTGGATCCCAGAGCAGATTGAAAATCCCTGTGGAAGGCTATTTAGAGTAGAAACAACGCTCTTCTTTTTTGATTTGCTCTATGCTTGTTAGCCAGTTTCGCTTAAATGAGAAGGTCAGGGTCAGGGCAAGCCAGCCGACGCCAAGGCTGCGAAAACGTGCCACAACGGTTGTTCCTGGAAGATCGGGCAAACGCTAGGATAAAACGTAAACACAGAGGTCAATTTGAACCAGTTAAGTTCGATTTAAAGTTCACCTTAGGTTCACGGGAGAATCTGGGAGATCCTTAACTGCGCCTTTATATCCAAGCCAGGCTAGATGTGCTAAACAGGGGGGAGGGGTGGAGGTGCGCTGGCTGCAGAAGCAGGTGAGGGTTCTAGGCCAGCCTGGTTTACGTCATGGATGTAACGCAGAGCTACACAGTGAGACCCTGTCTCTCTCACATAATCAACGAACAAACAAATACCCTCCAACGACCAATTCCAAGAGACAGCTAGAGAGCTAGAGAAGGAAGTCTAAAGGGAGAACAGAACATGTTTGGAATACATGCCATGATTGAATACAGAAAGGGAAAAATGTTGAAAGAATATATAAACTTAAAAACTTCAGGTATGATGGCACAGGCCTGTAATTCCCCAGGTTTAGGGGGTGGTAAACAGGAGGCTCGAGAGGTCAAGGTCATCTTCGGCTACTTAGAAGCCTGTCTGAGATATGTAAGACGCTGTCTTAAAAACAAAAACAAGACCAAACAAAATACTCCCTCCCAAAACTAAAACCTCCAAAACACCAGGGCAGCTATCTCTTGCTGGAAATGCCAACACTATAGACAAGAGGACCGGCACAGTTCCAGGCCGGCCATGGCTACGAAGTGAGATCCTGTTCAAACAAAAGTCACATTATAAATACCTTATGTAGATTACTTACAAAAAATATTTGTATAGACACTGTAAAAGACAATGTACATATGTATAAATTTAGATCAATATTTACTGATGGAAAATAAAATGTTTCTATTAGAGCTAAAGAAATAACAATTGTTAGCAAGAGTCTTCTCATAACGCAGACAATGAAAGAAAACATTCTTCACTTCGTCACCATTGGACCTGCTCAGCACAAGTAAAGCCAGCTTACATCTAACTGTGACTCATTTAGAAACCCCCCAGGTAACAGTTACAGGTCAGAGACTCTGAATCTTCTTTTCACAGAGTGCCTCGATAGATTCCCACATACTGTCTTCCAGTGAATGACAGTCAGGGACTATGGCTTTCTTAGAAACTTCTGATAGCCTTCATCCCTGAACTATAAGGGCCTTAAACAAAGGCTATGTATTAATCCCTGGGAGAAATATCTTAAAATTTCTAATGATAAGCCTCAGTTATACTATAGGTTAGTTTTTAAGCTTCAATTGCTTTAATTTTTTTCTTTAATATAAAGTTAAGCTTTGGCCCCTGTGTTTGTGGTTTAAAAATAAAACTGCAGATCGTGTTCAGGTATCTAAAATGCCAGATGCTGAGGTTAGAGATGGCTCACCAAGTACGATTATGAGCAGCCAAGAGATAGCTTACTGTTCTTCGAAAGGACTTGGATGTATTTGGTTTTCAGCACCCACGCGGCAGCTCACAACTATTTGTAACTCCCGTTCCAGGGCATCTGACTCTCTCTGCTGGTGTCTGTGAGCACTGACACACAGTCAGACAGACACACAGGCAAGCCCCCATAAGATAAAAACAAAATCTCATGAAAGGTTTTTGAATGCTAGATACTGACACCATGATGTCACTCAATCATCTCCCCAAAAGAATTCTGCCAATAGAGACAGGAAGAAATATATATTTTTAAAAATGGGGTTATCATGAGGAACAGGAGCCAGGTGTGATGAGGAACACTTGGGAGGCAGAGGCAGGCGGATCTCCGAGTTCAAGGCCAGCCTAGTCTAATAGAGCCAGAACAGGCAGGATTATAGAGAAAGCCTGTCTCAAAAACACCAATACCAAACTAAACTACGCCCCCCTCACCCCAATAATACTAAAGACCAACCAGACACTGGAGTTATAGCTCAGACCCAAAGTGTCCAATGTAAGCAAGGTTCTAGGTTCCATCCTCAGCGTGGAGAACGCCATGGGCCCTCCCAAGGGATTCGTGATAGATTTCAAAACCTGTGACAAACAGGGTGACCCAAGAGAGTTCCCCAGCCAAAGCCTTTTATCACTGTATTTAATTCCAACATGATGCACGAAACACAGGGTCCAGCTGGTCTCAAACCCCTAAAAGAAAATGCCCATGGCTTCTTGGTCACACGCGGCAACCCAGCTCGGTGGTGTCAGCGTGGATAGGACACCTCAGGATCAAGATAATTCAAGTCTCCTTCGCCTCTTCCGGAAGTACCTGAATCTTACGCTCAAGAAGTGGTTGGACAGTGAGACGCCTCAGCGGGAGAAGCTCCTGCTTCCCACGCCTGTCAATGTGAGCTTTGGTCCCTGAAACCCACGCGAAGGTGGAAGGAGAGAACTGACCTCCACACACATACTTGGTCCATGCGAATGCAACAAATGAGTAAAAAACTCGGAGGGATGGTTACAAGGCTAACAAAAGTAGATTGACTGTTGTTAATGGTGAACAGCAGAGGTAGTGGTAGAAGAAAGTGGGGCATTGAGAGCTCTTCTGGCCTGCACAAGGCTGTGTTTGATCCCCTATAGCCACCCTCCACACACACAAAATCAGGACAGCAACCCTGTTAATACACACTCATGAGACTAAGGCAAGACTTCTGTGAGTCTGAGTACATCCAGGCCAGCTTACAAAGGCTTTCTTGAAAGGCAGGAGATTACTAAGTGGCAATATATATTAATTTGTGATATACTTGAAACCTCAACCTGATTTTCTTCAAGTTACTTTCAGTACGTATATGGAAAACAGACTTTTCAGTGATAGTCGGCTTCACGCATATTTAGTTTCTGCTTTCCTACATAATCTGTGCTCATTCTCCACCAGTCGCCATTCTGAGGTGTACAGTCATGACGTGGATACAAGGCTCTGTCTGCACTGCCTGCCCGCCATGCCAAAGCATAGGCTGAATCCATCTCACGGCCATAAAAGACAGCAAACAAAAAACAACCATGTTCTCAAGAAATGGCTTACGTAGAACTTGAAAATAGGGAGTGCCAGGAACTGGAGAAAAGCACACAGAACCTTAAACCCCACTGCTGTCTCGGAGTCGTAAAGGCTTGAGTCCAATCCTGCTCCTCTCCTCTTAGTCATAAACCACTGAAAGCACACGGCAGCCCCGAGCTGCTCAGGCACATGGCGCCGCAGCTGCTTTGAATTGTCCTGGATTTTCTCCTAGTCTTGGATTCTTCAACAAGAGAAAGATGATGTCTGTGGTAGTCTCTTTCAAATAGTGTGCAATAAATCTTGGGAAGTATATTTGGGCAAACTGTTACCATGGGATTTCCTTATCTACCTACCTACCTATCTAGATTCTCTCCGTGTAGCCAAGGCTGGCCTCAGACTCAAGGTTCTCCTGCCTCAGGATTCCTGAGTGCTAGGGTTCAGATATGTGCCACCAAGCTCAACTTGACTCATATATTTGAAGGTTGAAATTTAGAAATATGTTATAGCAATAAATGTCAGGAGTGGCTATAGAAACAGGCCTGCTGCCATTCTCCCACCAGACAGACATGAATGATATCTTTTTCAAAATCAGTATAAAATTAACAGTTCTTCAGCAACATAGCGAGTTCAAGGCAAACCTTAGCACCATGAGACCTTGAAAAACAAAACAAGGCTGGGGACATGCCAACTGGATGGATTCTTGCTGTGCAAACAAAAGGTCCTATGTTTGAAACCCCCAACACCCACATAAAAGGCCAGACATGGGTCTTTGTACCTGTAATGCCAGCAGTGCTGAGTGTGGGAACAGGATTGCTACCTGGCAGCCTTGGTTAGGTTTTGGGGAGAGCCTGTCTCAAGAGAATACGATGGAAAGTGATAGAGCAGGACACCGATACCAGATGCAACAGATGTTTACAGGCATTCTGTACGCATATGTATGCATCATACA
The DNA here is from genome assembly GCF_011064425.1 of Rattus rattus. Taxonomy (NCBI): domain Eukaryota; kingdom Metazoa; phylum Chordata; class Mammalia; order Rodentia; family Muridae; genus Rattus; species Rattus rattus. The sequence continues at coordinate 143,396,364 of NC_046156.1, read as the reverse complement.
CACACACACACACACACACACACACACACACACACACACACACACACGTTTGTGCTGTATAAAAAGAGCAAAAGCAGCACAATGAGAAATGGCTGAGACCCAGGCATGGTGGCCGCAATACCAGCACTTGGAAGGCAGAGGCAGGCAGATCTTTGCGTTTGAGGTCAGCTTGGTCTATGTAATGAGTTCCAGGACAGTCAGGAATAGCAACATAGGACAACCTGTCTCAAAAAAAGAAAAAAAACAAACAAGAAGAACTGAAAGAAAAAAAGAAAGAGAAAAATAGAATGAGAAAAAGGCTTGAGACTTAGAGATTTGCTTTCATAAGAATTTAATAAGACAAATAAAAATATTTCTTTTAGAAACTGATCTGAAATGCAATTAAAGAAAGCCTCTCATCTTCTGCACTATATCTCCTGGAAGGAATTAGCAATTAAATATATATTAAAACTATGCTGCATTAAATCAAATTATGAAATTCCTAAAGTACATGTACATCCTGATTCCAAGTTGGAAGTTTAACATGAGATTAAGTTGGCTAACCAAGTAGCAGGTTAGCACGCTGCTTTACAAGAGCTCATGTTGGTGTTTTTCTGTCACTTCTCTTGGTTGAGCTGGTCTTTCCTATTAACTGTTCAATCCTGAGGCTCAAAGTGAAACCTAGATCATTACAAGAACAGGCAAGCATGGGGTTCTCACAGAGAGGACTTTCCTAGGCGCGATGCACTGCTAAGGCACTGAGCGTGCCTCAGATCCATTAGGCCTCCCTGCCTCCCTCAGTCCTGATTCCACCAGTCCAATAGAGACGTCTGGAGATGGGTTACTGGGTGGGAGCTCCAAGAAGGCAGATTGCTACTTAACTTAGTTCAAGGGAGAATTCCTAAAGACCCTCGGCTAACAACATGGCGTGAGGCAGTCATCCAGTGTTCTTCCCATTGTGGCTGCAAGACAATCATGTGCCGACTTAGCTGGGCACAGGGCAGCTTCCACCTTGCTACACAGCCCTTTGAACACTGTAGGCAGGTGGGCCTACAGTGTCAGTGCCCACGGCTGTGCACAATCGAGCTTGGGTTTACTGGTGGAGAAGACCAAACCCAGGGCTCTGCACATGCTAGACAAGCACTCCAGCAACTAACTACACCCCCAGCGGAAAGTGGTTAATTTTCTAAGTGGCTTTGCTGTGCAATCATCAATTCACTGTAATTGAGGATTATGCCTCAGGATCCTGTGTGCATGAAACGACATTGTGTGGTGTCATCTAAATACTTAGGAGCTCTGAAGAGAGGTCAGGGAGAAGTCAAAGATTAACCACTGTGCTCACTAGAACTGGAAAAGAACACCACAGAAAGAACGGTAGGGATCCCCATCTTTTCTTCCACTTGTACTGGGCCTATGTAGCCCAGGCTGGCTTCCAACTCCTCACACTAGGTCCTTCTGCCTCAGCTTTGGAAACAGCTGGGATTGCAGGGATGCACTGTTTGAACCAAGCCGGGACGGCCAATTCTATGTTAAGTGTTAACGGACGCAGCTCTTAGTAATGCTCAATAATGCTGACTGGGTGGACTTGACAATTAGCTTCTAGAGGCCTTTTCAAGGATAATTTCATTTAATTGTTGACACCAGAATCTAGGATGTGATGTGCTGAACAGTATTGTGATACCCATAACCTCCATCATTATCCAGTGACCATTTTCCCAGCAGGATTCTACCATGTTTTTTTCTGTTTCTAGACACTCTTGCTAGAAGTCTCATTAGATGGTAGAGCACCACAACTTTTGAAAGTACATTGGTGTTTTGCCTGCATATATGTATATGTCAGATCCCCTGGGACAGGAGTTGTAGATGTGAGCTGCCATGTAGGTCCTGGGAACTGAATCCAGCTCCTATGGTCAGTGCCCAACCATCTCTCTAGCCCCAGCAACAGAACTTTATACCCCAGGACCTGCGCATCCTAGGCAAGTAATCCTTACTGAGTGACATCAATATCCCTATATTTCAAGAAGTAAAAGAAACCAATCTCAAAGAAACCAGAGTGTAGCCCTTAAGTTTAATATTAATATGAAGAGAAATTCATGAGACAATGTTTAGTGTTAGTGTTTTCCAAACAGGGTCTTGTATAACCTAGGCTGGTCCTGAACTCATTGTGCACCAATCACTTGGAACTCCTGATCCTTCTGTCTCTATCCACTCGTGCTGGTTTACTGGTATGCACCATCACAATTTTAAAATGTGTTTTAAATGGAAAATACATAGTAAGATCCTGTCTCAGTTTTAAAACATTAGCATGTATTTGACACCTCAACAGAATATGGGAATCCTTGGTGTGGCCTTACAAGGGGAGATCAGTACATGTGGAAACAGACTTCTGATTTAGTTTGATAGCATTAAGTGTTGGAAATTCATTCTTTCATTCAGCAGTTCAACTCAGTGTTTGTTTGCAGGTCACATACTTTGACTCACAATCTTATGCCCTCAAGCTATAAAGAAGTAATGACCCCTCTTCGTGAGTAGGTATTAATGAGCATGATATGAACTTAAGTAGTACAGTACTCAGTCACAGCTGTACTGTCTCCAGTCCGGACCCTACCATCCACATAAAAAGCTGGGTTTGCTGGCATCCAGCACCGGGGAGGTGAAGACATTTCTGGAGCTTGTGCTGGCCAACAGAGTAGCCACATTTAGCAAGAGATGGTGTCTCAAAAGGAAAGGTTAAGTAATGGGAGGAAGATACTTCTGGGTCTACACCCCTACGCCCCACACAGGTATATTGGTTTACATTCAGGAGGCTGAGGCAGAGGGATTGCATCCAGTTCTGAGACAGTCTAAGTTACACGGGGAGTTCCAGGACTTAAGACTGTGCTTGAGGACCCGGTCCTAAAGAGCTTGTGACAACAAAACCATGTGTATCAGGAAGACCCCTGTGTTCAATCAGCAAGTCTCAAGTTCTGAACGAATCCGATAACCTTTCTTTGCCAGCCCCCACCACGACAGCGATCTGTAGTGAAAAGCTTAAACGGCACTTTTTGTAAGGCTAACCTTGACTAAGGCTAAATTGTCTGTTAGTGTTAAAACAAGCTTTCTTAAAATATTTGCACACACAAAGGACAAAACTATCAATTTTACTTCAATGTACTAAGCAAAAAAGTTGGCGATCTATCATGGTAAGACTCACTGCTCCATCCCCACTTCATCTTTGAAAACTTGAAAACTGCTTTTTATTTTTAAATGTTTCTAATCATTCCCTCTTGAAACTACACCGAACACATCTTAATTCCACACCTGACATTCACCACAACACATGCAACGTGCCGCCATCACCCCAACCCCACCTTCCTTTGCCCACCACCAACTTCTATTAGTGACTCAAAAGGTTGGGTGTAGTGGATGACATTAGTAATCCTGCAATCCAGAGGCTGGGACACAGGACCTTAGTTTGAGGTCAGTCTGTGTACATAGCAAGTAAAGTCCGTCCAGTAAAGAGGTAAGCAGGCGGCTTAAACTGCTGTGTGGACTCTAAGTCAATTTTCAAATTTGAAGTTTGTAATCGTCTGAGATAGTGCTTCAACCCTGGGCCTCAATCTCATTTCCAAGAGAACACATATATGTGACTACGGGGAAATTTGGAAGTTTCTAAAACCCTATAAAAATTCTAAAAAAAATAATGACTATAAGTCACTTATCAGTGAAAGCATTCCTGCAAAGAGGACTGGGAGGTAGTTTTACTTTTGTACTTCCATACCCAAACAAAACAAAACGAACCCAAACAGAAAAACATCAGATTCTCCAGTTCAAAGCTGTAAATTACAAGTGCAAAGGTATCTAAATGTCCAAGTTTACAAAGGCGTCCCCTTACCCAGAGCCTAAACTAGCAATACCTGCAAATAAATCAGAATTAAATATCAATAAAATTCACAAAGCCAGAAGCAGTTTAGTGCTCACAAGTTTATATTTTAAGTTTGATAGATTCTTGTGTATTTTCTAAATACACAGACAAACAGGTTTTGGAAGTTTACATACATGTCTCAGGACATTTAAATATTAGGTAGGTAAATTACATTTAAAAAAGAAAATTGGTCTTTGTAAAAGATCTTACCAGAGAGCTTTTACAAACAGCAGGCAGAAGAGTTCTGTTTACAGTGTTTAAGATGCTGTTTCTCCCGTATCATAACAGCCTCAATCATCCCTTTCTTGAACCCCAAATTTTGTTCTCAATAGCTAGTGTATTCCAAATTTAGTACCCAGTGTCCTAAAATTCAGGGTGAGAAAACATCTTTCAAAGTGTGCTTATCCCTAACATGTTTTAAAATACCTTTCGACTTTTCTTAAGACTGGGATACAGCAGATAGATAGGGAAGGGACAAAGTAACGGACTCTAGTAAGTCTAGACTGGCTAAGAAAACCCGTTAGCTCTAACTGTGGAGATTAGGTACCATGGGTAAGTTAAGGATCTGGGTGACTGAACGGCACACAAGCTGGGGCTTATATCTAGTTCTTCATATTAAAAAAAAATCATCATTTTTCTTAAAGTGAAAATATCACAGCCCACTCACTAAGGACTACAGTGAGGTGTGAGTCAAAAGTGACAAAAGCAACTCCCAGAAGGAAACAAAATTCCTAACATAGCCATTTCATAGGGAGGATATAAATGTATAAAAAGAAGTTGTTTTATGAGGCATCAATAGAGCCCCATAGAGAGTCGGGGCTTCAGATCAGACCTGATTAATCCCTGCTCTAGAAAGCTGTGGTGATTTAGGCAAGTGTCTGAGTTTCTCTGAGCCTTTCCTTATTTGTAAAATAGAATAGCACCTACCTTATAGGTTAGATAAAATAAGGCAGACAACACGAAGTGTGGGCATACCAAAGAGTGGGAGTTTGAGTCATAAACCAAAGAATGAGTCTACATCTCGTACGCCATGTTCAGAGAATGCTCCAACTCCCGGAGCCCAGGTCAAGTTCCCAGAGCTTCCTGCCGCTCACACTCCTCAGGCCCTCTGCAAGCCCGGCCCTTCACTCCCCGCTTGGTTCCCCATTCTTACAACTAATCTGCAATGTTTGCTTTCTGTGCTTGAGTATTCTAGGAACTGTATGTAATGAGTTAACTCACTCTTTATTAGGATGGCCAGATAGTATTTCCTTGCCCCCAAATTCACAGCTACTTGTTATTGTCCGGTTTCCTCTTCTAGCACTACTACTGCTCGCACGCACGCACCACGCTCTTGATCACTAGGGTGATAAAATTTAGTAACTTTTCTAATAAAAAAATATGAGAGTCAAGAACCTTGACAAATAAGGGACCATATGGAAGAAACTGTCTGGGAGAATAGCACATGATCTGCATTTATGACATAGTATTACCACTGTGGAATATGAAAGTGTATGTTCTTCCCCTTCATTAAAATTAAAAACTCTAAAAATATTTTATTTAAAATATAAATTACATGAAAAACTTCACCAAATGTACAACATAACTCTGCCAGACTTTCAGACAAAATTCTGAGTATTCAATCCATTACCTTTCTGAGACCAATCAAAAGTTCTTAGAGATTCATCAACTTCCTGAAGTTGTATTGTCAGAAAAGGAATATACTTAAAAAAATAGAAACGTCCAGTAGTATACCTTAGTACTAAAACTATTTTTAAAAAAAGGTCTAGAAGGGAAAAGACAATCCCTCAAGACCGAGAAACAAAATAACTTAGGCAGTCAGCAAGTAGAAAAATCTGTCAACTCTGTTTCTGGTAAAGTGTTTACTTCAAAGAAACTTTTATATAGGCTGAGGCAAATATATATTCAAGAGTATAAACATTTCCTTTGGATTACCTAAAAACAAACTTTTTAAAGAATATTTCAGATGACTAAAAATATAGCCAAATCTGTCACAACACGACATAAAAGGCAATGGACAATTATAGATATTTTAAATTAACAATAAGTCATCTACATCAAACCTGTTTCCAACTAAAACCAAACAAAAGCACAACAATCCCGTAGTGTACCAAATGTGTATTTCAATTTACTGTATGCAATCTAACAAAAATTTGGTCATAATTTACCAGATATACATAAATGATTTAAGAAATAAAGGAAATTCTGTTTCAAGATAAGGTCATATCGAGTAAACTAAAGTACAATAAGGATGTAAAGCCAAGTCCAGTTTCTATGCAATAAGTGAACTACTGTCTAATAAAGCAGATTTAGGTGATCTTTTTTAAATATATATATTTGCTCTTTAATATATATTTATATATAGACAGATCTACCATTGTAAACTATGGTTTATTTTAAAGGAAGGGGATAGATGGGTGAGAGAATCTTTATGCCATACTTACATATTCACAAAGCAGAACACTTTACGTTTAAAATACTTTTTCATTCATAATATCTCTGCCCAACTATGTCTACTTTGGACTTTACTAGAATTACATTTTACTCCTTTGTTTCAAACACAGAGAATAAGGTGTACTCTTCATTTCAAACAAAAATCAAAACGCAGCTCCTCTCCTGCCATCCTCCCAAGGGATGCAGAGACTGCATACAGTTCAGAGGGCAATCAGTGGGTGGGTCTCACCACGCAACACAATATTTCATCTGACTTATCCATGCAGGAAGTCACTGTCCAATATCAAACCATTATTCTACTGAAATCAGAGGCAATGAAGTTTGTCTCTTTTTTTAAAAGAAAATCAACTTTTCAACTTTGACCAGATGGAGCACCAAAAGGATTGTATTTGTCAAAGCAGCTATGTGGTGTCTTCCACACAACTGTCATAATTTAGTTACTTGATATAAAATAGGAAAATATACTCAATTTGTATTTAAAAGAAAGCTGAAAATATGCCGTCTCTCCGTTTTTTAATATATATATTTATATATATATAATATGCTCCTGACACATGTCACATTGGCATGTCAAAAGCTGCTGAGTGCGCCACTGTCTGCTCACCTGTCCTCGCTCACCTGGCTCCTTAAACCTAAGGGTTCCAACTGCACGAACAGCCCTGACTCCTGAAGAACTTAGACAATGCAACAATAGAGGCTCAACGTTTTACTTGTAGGATTTTTACACACTGTTGAATCATGGAGACTATAAAGATTTCATCAAGGTGTGGTGACTTTAAGGAATGGAAAAATATATTATCAACCACAATTTTAAAACACTCAACATCCCGGTAAGTATGAAACAAAAGAGAATGCACATTTTGTGTTCATTTTAATGATAAAAAAGGGCACAGGAGAAAAAAACCTGATATTTCACTTATATTGCATAACAAGCTAACCAAACTGGACATGGAGGATGAATTATAAAACAAATCATTTTACGTCCGTTTCTATGACTATTCTTCAATTAGACTTCTGTATTTCAAATAAGGCTGAGGTATAGTACACTGGCAAAAATATAAGAGGCAAACAAGAATAGTGCCAAAGTAACCGATACCCAAAACCAAAACCCATGTCAGAAAACATCATATAGTAACCATTTATCAGATTAGAGCAGCAGGAGAAAGTTACTTCTAAGTCATAATCATTTTAGTGGTATTTTTCAGCTTCACCATGGTAACTTCGTAACATCATTCTTCATTTGTGAAGTAGTAAAATTCATGTCAAAAAAGGAAGGGAGGGCGGGGAGTCAGTTAGTTCATTCCAATAAATTACCTCTCCAGTTCTTATAAACATGCCTATCAGCACAAAAGTAAGAAATAATATCTAAGACTAGAAGAGACTTGGTTTTAAGTTATGAAGCAAATAAAATGAAAAAAAAATACAAGAAAATAGAACCAATGGGGTTGAAAAAGCCCCTCACTGAAAATCTGTATTAAAAAAAATAAAATTAATAAAATAAAAATAGAAACAAAACTCTACTAGTACAAACTAGCCTGAGTGGTTTGATTGACAGAGTGATTGGGTCAGCTGTCACTGTACTTCCATAAATGGATTTTCTTCATTCATGTTAAAGTGGCACATGAATGTAAGCAAGCTCTGTAAAAGACAGGTACTATATTTTCATACAACCCAAATAGTTAACTGTATATCCTATAAATAAAAAATATTTTACTTTGATAACTGACAGAAATAGGTGAGGGCTCCATGTATCAACCACATGGTTGTTTGCTGTATAGTCCTGTGCAAATATAAAAAAAATGTTTTTTGCTATAAGGCTTTAACCCTACAGTTTTTCACAGCAACGTAACTACCATCCAGCATGTACCATATTTTGCAAGCCTTCAAGTTCAACAATCCGAATTGTCGATTCATAGTATGTCCAATGCAGCATTCTCAAGGAATATTGTAGGTCAGCTAATCATCCAGAGACGTAAGCGCCTCCCGGTTCATCCCACCGCGGTGCATCGCTCTGATCCTGTCCGTCCTCAGCTAGCTCTTCATCAGGCTCGACTCCTTCGTTTTCCTCATACTCTTCATCCCGAGGGAACTCTGTATCTTGTCCCTGATCTATGCTTTCCTGCCCTCCTGGTTGTGACTTATCTACACAGTCCATGCATACTCCATAGCGTCGAGATCCATGTTTTATTCCAACACTGGCTGCTAACATGAAGATCTTCTTACACACCATGCATTTGTATTTTTTATCCTTTTTATGCACCTAGTTCCAAGAGGAAAAATCTAGTCAGTAAGAATAGGTCATATAAAGAATGCATTTGAGCTATTCAAATTAAGCTATATAATTAGTAATGAGTGGACAGTTAATATTTCTAAATGAAGTACAATATCAGCTCAAAAATAATTCTGTTTAAAGCAGCTTAGCATCCCTCCTTAAATTTGCAAGTAAAACGCTTTAAAATATCCCTGGCGTAAAAACACACATCTCCATGACCAGCAAGTGGGGTTTCAAGTCACTTACCAGGGAATGTCTTTTCACGTGTTCTCTTCTAGTAAACATCTTTCCACAAATTTCACACTTAAAGGATCTTACTCCAGAATGGATGAGCAAGTGCCTCTTTAGTGTCCTCCTGTACTTGGCTACATAGCTACAATGAGGGCATTTCAACTTGTTCATGATTAGAGATGAGTCACCTTAAAGGGGAAAAAGCACTGATCAATATATTATTAAAGAGAAATCATCTATCAATACTATGTTTAGCCATAAAGGGGTAACAATTATGAACACAGCTTGGAAGTGTTTAATCATGGAATTTTAGAATTTTTAGTTGTTTAGTTGACCAATACTTGCCATTTTCCCACGGCTCTTGTGTGGGCCAAGATTCTGGCAATAATCCATACTTGAAATCATTTGGAGCACCCGGTAGCAATCCGTATTTGAAGTCATTTGAAGTACTTGGTAGTAACCCATACTTGAAATCACTTGAAGTGCCAGGCATCAAACCAAACTTGAAATCATGTGATGCTCCTAGTATATAATTGAAAAGTGATTTTGAAGTAATGGTTGGGAAAACTCTTAATTAGAGCCAGAGAAAATAAAATGCAATGACAAGAACAAGGCTGTCTTACTATAACTCACTAAAGCTGCATGTGCTGGCTCACACCGTATCCTCTCACTTGGGAAGCTAAATTCAGAGTCGGCTATGGGCAACAAGGTAGGCACAGTCTCAAAACACTACCCAATTCCTTCCCACACTGTCTTATCCTCAAAACCTGAACAAAAACATGAGGTCCTAGATTCAATTTCCATACTCCAATGACAAATAAAACCCTTGAACCTCCCAAAGTGTGAGCTTTAAAAAAAAAAAAAAGCCACAAAAAACCCAGCAGCAGAAGTCTAGTCTATAGCAGAAGTCTAGTCTATAGTAGCTTGGGACCTCTGCCTCACCACACACCTGTATCCACATCTCCCATTTTCTCTTTTTAAAACAATAAAATCCTAGTACTGGGAGGCTGAGACAAAGAGTAAAAGCCTGTTTCAAAAAACTGGTACAAACCAAAACCAAACTAATTCCAAAACCAAACTAATTCAAAGCCTGTCGTGCTACAAGGAACAAGGGCTACCCCTCTAACTCTCAGTGAAAAGTCCACACTTTCTATAACCAAACCAAGACTAGCCTGATGAAACCCTTCTCTCCAACTGCCTACTTCCAACAATAAGGACCCCGGTGTGGTTTTCCCATGAGAGTAAATAAGCTCCCATTGCAAGGCACTTTTAACTCTGACTTGCCTGCAACATTCCTTTTCAATATAGGCATGCACAGAACTTATTCATATAGCAATGCAGGTAGAATATCTCTAATCTAAAAATCCATAATCTCAAATGCTCACGAATTGGGGTTGGGGATTTAGCTCAGTGGTAGAGCGCTTGCCTAGTAAGCACAAAGCCCTGGGTTCGGTCCTCAGCTCTGGAAAAAAAAAATGCTCACAAATCTAGAATTTCTTTTAAAGCATATCATGTTGCTACTGAAAAACGTTTTGATTCTGGAGCATTTTAAGTTTTAGATGAGAGACGCCAACCTCATTTCTGGTTTTGCTTCTGTCAGTAATGGCCATGCACTATTAATACTGTAAGCCCTGAAAAGGACTCCATCCGTCATATAACACATCTAGTTCTGAGTAAGTCTCCTGCTAGAGATGGTGTCCCCTTAAAAATTAGAATAAATTTAAGATTTTCTTTGGTAAAAGAATTATAGAAGAAAGTTAAAAAGGCTCTTTGGGAACAGGTGGTGGTATATACCTTTAATCCTACCACTCTGGAGGCAGAGGTACTGTAGCTCTGATTTCAAGACCAGCCTGGTCCACAGAGTTCATTCTAGAATAGCCAGGGCTACACATAAACAAATCTGAGTTTGTTTGTTTGTTTGTTTGTTTTAAAAGCACTGCATTACCACTATAAAATTGTCTTGAATTTGGAATATATACTTTTGGTTTGTTGTTGTCTAATTCAAGAAAGCCGTTTGGGGCTATAATCCTAAGTACATTGTTGTTAGTGTTAGCATTTCCAAACATGTGGGACAGGGGTGGCAGCCTGGGCCTGCAGCCTGTCATTTTCTACTCTAACACTTCTTACCTGTTGGGACTTATATTCTTTAACTAAGTATGTTACTGACAGGACATTAGACAGAAGACTATGCCCTTTCCTTATCTGGTGAATAAACATATTTAAGAAAGCTAGCATGTACCTGGTATTGTTGATTTGAACTGTTCAAAAAACTGACCTCAGAAACCATATTAAATGGTACTCACTACGTGTGTGTGTGTGTGTGTGTGTGTGTGTGTGTGTGAGAGAGAGATATTTAAAACTATTAATAAACTGACAATGCAAGAATTATATTTTTAAAAAAACACTTCAAGTTCCATGCTTTTCCATATGCACCATTAATATACAAGCAGCTGGTGGGATGGCTCGATGGAAACAACCGCTGCCAAGCATAGTCATGACTGGGTAGAGAAAGCTGGCTCCCAGAATCACAATACGTACAACAAAATCAATAGTATTTCTTTTTTAAACTTTAAACTACAGATACTTTCTTCTCAGTAAGGCAGCCATGCGTGCACACACATAAAATGTCGTAATAAAAAAACCTTTACGGTTTATTTTTTTGGGGTTACAAAATAGATTTTGGTCCAATTCTATCAATCTATTTCATGTACAACAGTCATGTAGTTTTTGACTTTTTAGTCAATGTTTCCCCAAAGTAAAACTGCTTTAAATCACTCTAAAATTTATCATTTTTCTTAAATTTATTTTATGAGTTTTTGAATTTTATCTTTATGATTAATCATTCATGTGTACATGTATTTGTGGCACGAATGCAGGTGCTCCTAAAGGTCATGTGTCAGACATCACCCCTGAACAAAACCAAAAATACCAATTTACATTTACCAACTTCCTAACCAAAGTCATCACAACTGTAACTAACCTCAGACTGGTTCTAATTGGAAGCATTTACCCAGAACTAGCCACGAATCTATGGTAGGCTCACTAGCACTCTGCAATCTTCACAACGTCTCAGAAGCATTCTTGCCAAAAATCTTACTGTACCTACCAGCAGCATCTCCTGCATCTTGACTACTGCAGGCTTCAGCCAATAAATTTGTATTCATGGTCCTATCACCATCAGGCCCTGAGAGTAGTGCGCCATCCAAATCTGAAACTGACACAATGAGTTTATTTACAAACTGCACCAGAATCATCCACCCAAGAACAGCGCTTTCCTCCTGGTTCTTCTTTATTTATAATGCAGGTCAAGAAGGAGGCCTTCCAGTATTGGGTATCCACCACACGCTGAGCACCCAGGTGAAGCGACCATAACGTTTTACTCGTCTCTGGTTTTTCAACTGCCTAAAATCAATGCCCTAATTCTAACTATGTGCTAAACAAATGTAACACTGTTGTGTGCACACCATGTATGCAAGTATAAGAGCTTGGAGTCCAGTCTGTCCTCCAGAATGAATGTTCCAGGACAACTCCGGATGTCAGGTCTGTGTGGCAGACCAGTCTATAAGTCACCTCACCAGCCATGAGATTTCTGGCTTGGTGAGAATTGTGAAAACTGGGTTAACATGTGAAAATACCTTTAGTTCTTTAAATGCTGTGTGTGATACTGCAGCCTGAACCCAGAGCTCTGAACACCTAAGCATCCTAGGTAAGCACTGTAACACCACCCTTACCATTACGTGACCAATAAACCTAAAACACTCAAGATTTACTTGTTTTGTGTAAACTACTAAGCTATCTTTTTAGCACAATCTGAATTTTTAACCTATAATGAAAACAGCTTTCACCCACAAAAACATATACAACTGGTTAGGAGTGGTCTTTGAGGAACCAACCTGTCTCAGGTACTAACTCTAGTTTTGTCAACTGGTTATGTGACTGCATGCCTTGTTAGCTCCTTTATATTCACATTAAAGCTCTGATAGAGGAATTTTAGTTGAATAACCAAATGTTACAATCATGTGCCTGACTGATGATCACCTGTCACTGCGTGTAGTATGAACTACATGTGCTGAAAGCAGATTGGAGTTGTCCTTTTTAGTTCAAAAATAGACCTAGTTAAAATTCCAGGTGGAGATATAATAAAATAGTTATTGTTGTTGTTGTTGGCTAAGAGTTGATTTCATCTACTGGACAGACCTAGAGAGGAAGTATTTCTATTAAAGCCATGATGATGAGGTGTACTTGTCACTGCTATCAATAATTTGCTGCAAATCCATTCAATTCTGACTTCATTCACTCCTCTCTCATGCTAATGGGTTCTTATCTCGATTGCCAAATATAGTTTGCACTTTAATAATAAAAGATCTTTCTGAAACACAAATCTTGTAATTTTTCAATGGCTTATTACAGCTTTCAGTATGATTTAAGCTTTTTAGTTTAGCCTGACCTTACTATTAAGGTTCCTGCTTCTAAACCTAGGATGATGCCTACTGCACTAAATCCCTCCTCTACTCAACTGAGTTAAGTATCTGAAAACATTTTAAAATCCCTCCTTTGTGAACTATCTCCTTGTCTCAAGACATCTTTGGCGTGATCATCCTTGACTGCTCTGATGTAAATACAAAAACTTTTCTTTAAAGAAGTAGACATTTAACGGAAAAGGTCTTTACAGTGTATAAATCAACTGCTATGTATTCATTCATACAATGTAATATGATACAGCACAAATCATTTAGGTGCTAAGGAGCTAGCACTGTCATCACTGTGAACCAGTGATGTAGTTGGTGCTGAGGGGTCATGGTAAGAATTTCATACTTTTAGAACGATGTAAGTAGTTTTGCTAAGAATCTGCTCTTCTATACTTGAATCCTAAAAATCTATTTCATGATGCCATGAATGAATAAAAGGAACTTAAGAGGAGATGTGGAGACCAATGACAAAGCAATCTTAAGCTGCAGGCTGTGCATCTGTTGCCCAATGCCTGCCCTTTGCAGGGGGTAAGGTGCAGAAAAGGAGAAGAAAGAGCAAGCAGAAAGCAGCTCTTCTTAATAACCCAAGCTGTGGGCTGATGTCATACAGTAAAGTGCAGCACAGGCGTGGTGGGAGAATTACTATTGTGGAAGAAGCTAGGCCATCTTCCAAAGGCAGCAGAGGAAACACAGGGGGTGGGACAGAGGGTACAGAGGGTACAAAGTGACATTTAGTCTAGACCACTGAGTCTAATACACCTGAAGTATAGTGTTTAGATGGTTAAAAGGGCAGGCTTGCTTCTACCTGGTACTGAATCCCCTAACAGGTCATTCTGCTCTTTTAATGTAATGGTTTTTAGCACCAATAGGGACTAAGCCAACTAAATAATTCTAAAAGTTAAAAACTGACTTTCTGTGAGGACTTTTTTCAAAAATGTTCAAATTAAATAAATGCCACTTAATGCAAATAATTTTATTATTCTACTTGTTTCCAAATACAGAAATTTAATCAATAAATCTGGTCCTGGTACTGGAAACACAAAATGGTCTGAGTAAACAGATAATGATAATTAATACCAGGGGAGTAAAGAATAAGAACACTCAAAAATGCCAAGGACCCTACAAGTATTTATCCCTTTCACAAAGCATCTAGAATGTTCTCAGGGAATATTTGGAAGGTTAACAGGGCAAGTGGAAAGAATGGCTTGTGCAGGGAATAAAAGACATAGGGGATGTCTTCAGAAATTTGATTAGAAGATGGAAGCAAGAGAAACAATAAGAAACTAAACGTCTTTAAATCCAGAAGTCACTAAAATGTTACAGATACTGACAGAGAGAATGAATGTATTTAAGATTCCAGAGTTTCAGGTTTGAGTATGCAGGAGAGCAGACTCATGCCAGTAATCCTAACACTTGGGAAATGGAGACAGGCAGACTGATGTGAGTCTGTGTATCCCAGCACCCAGGAAATGCAGAGTGTGTTGAGCCATGATCCTGCAGAGAGAAGACCACTTGGGATTGCTAGCCAGGTTCAGTGACAGATTCTGTATCTCAGTGGAATAAGGTGGTAAGTGGTAGAGCAGGATATAAAATATCCTCTGTAGGCATGTGTCTCCCCTCCCTCCCCTCCTCCACTGCCCCCCCATGCACACACATACATACACACACCTATAGGATGGAACAGTGGGCCACGAGATAGCTCGAGTAACAGGAAATTCAAGTACCTTGCTCTTCATAAGAGCAGGGTCTGTAGTATTTTCCCAGTATTTATTATATAATGCATAACAAATAAAAGGCTTTTAAAGTATTATTAAACACTAGGTAGAATACTTTGACTTTTACAACCCAATAGTAGCATTTCTAATAATTACACTAGAACATCCACAAACTGAAAATATTTACCCAGAATTTAGTGGTTTTGTTTTCCTAATAAGTATATTTTACTAATCATAAAAATAAGTACAATTTAAACATTATTCAAACTACAATTTTTCTCAGTGTCTAGGGAAGGAAGGTCATTATCCATGTCTTATTTTGTTTTGTTTTGAGACAGGGTCTCACGACATAGCCCTGGCTGGCCCTGAACACACAGAGCTGCTGCATCCATTGCTAGGATTAAAAGATGTACCACCATGCCCTGCTTAAAGTCATAAAGGTTCAGACAACTTTTTATCATAATGCTGTCAAGATGGCTTACAATACATGTTTGTTCTGTTCCTGAATTATTCTACTACAGTGATTTGCTATACCCACTCTTCAACCAGCTAGCTTTTTGGTCTTTTTGGGGTCACTGACTAGGCTGGCCTCATTCATGATCTAGGTATCAACCAGTTCTTTAAATGAGGCATTTCCTATCTCCTATTCTAAAGTATTATAAGGCTTATTTTGTGAGGTGGAGAACACCTGTCTATCATGCATGAGGCCCAAGATTCAATGCCCATCATTACGAAAAAATGAATATCCAAGGGCGATCCTCATCCTACAGATACTAGGTACAATATTCCTCATCCAAAATCAAGTGCACTGTTTCCCTTCAAAATTAACAGCATACTGTGGTAGAGTTACTAAAGGATTACTTACTAATTCTTGAAGAAACCAAGTACTTCATTTGTTTGTCACTCCAAAACCAAATCCCACTAGGCCAGTTTTCCAGCTGATAACAGCTTTTACAAGAATGTTGCTTTATCTGGGAATTAGTCTTGTTATGGGGTGGTAATAGTAACTCTTGGGCTGAGAAGTTAAGAAAAGCTGCTCTACCTATGAAAGGACCTACATTCGGTTCCCAGCATGTACACAGTGGCTGAAAACTGTCTGAGACTCCAATACCCAAGCTTCCGTCTGCACCAAAAGAGCAAGTTATACACACACACATGCAGGCAAAACACCCATATGCATTTAAAACACAAAAACCACCACTACCACCACCACCACCACCAACAACAAAAACTCTAGATCATCATTTTCTCTATAATTAAGATTATAAGATAAACATACTTGATTTTCAGGATAGTCAACATAGTCCTATAAGTCCTCCATCACAGATAAAATTTCTTTTCAACTTGACAAACAAAACAAAACAAAACAACAACAAAAAAAACCCTAGCAAGACTTTTTTGAAGACCTATAATATTCTTTTCAGTAGGAATGGTCAGTACATATTAGGATTCAAATGGTTTGAGGGCTGGGGTTTTACCTGACTCAGGAGCCAGGCGCTGGGGTGAAAGCCTGCTAGCTGAGAGAGGCACCAGCTGACATTCTTCCTCAGCCAACCCATTGTATCAGGAATGCCCCTCTCAACCCCCCCCCCCACACACACTGAATGTCCCTCCCTCTACTTCCTGTGCCATCTCTATCAGGAGACCTCTTAACTCTCTCCTACTATATTTTTTCGTTGTTAATAATCCTACTTCCTGTTTACTTCCTGTCAAATGACTCGGATCTATGGCTGACAATATTCAAGCAGAAAGCTCTTGGATTAAAGGTATGTGCTAAGATTGAGCCACACTACAACTAAAAACAGGTTTTTCCAGTAAATAATACAATCTCAGGGTTCACAGTGTGATCAAAAATATCTTGCAACACTGAGTCTAAGAATCAAGTTAAGGCCAACTAAGCTAAGTAAGTTGCTGTCTACTTCACTGATCCCCATCCCCAAAGGGGGTGAAGGGGTATCCTACGAGACAGCTTAGCAGTTAAGGGCATCTGCCTCTCAGGAGATGACTAATTCCAACAAGTCATCTTATTCCCAAATGAGCAACTCCCCACCCTCAACACACAAACACACACACACACACACACGATAAACACGCACAAGTTCATACGCACAAGTTCATAATCCCAGCTAACCAGGCTAACTTGATAGGAAGATGGCCAAGGCTGAGCATTTTAGGAAAACTGCAGTATGAAACCATAAGTTTCATATAATACTGAGTTATGAAACTACCATCAAATCAGGGTTAGTCTTAGTACCAATGTCACAGCACGCATGCCTCGGACAGAAAAGGGAGGCTAGGATTCATTCTGGAGCTGAGGCAAGTGCAGCACTTGCCTGTGTGTGATCCACTTGTCTGTGGGAGGAAGGTCTCCCTGACACTATTTCTACGTGCAGTGCAGGCTAACCCAGTTTTTTTAGGATCCCAATACTCTTGAAAAGAATGACGTTATGAGCTGATGGCAGAAAAAGATTTAAAATAACGGAAACTCTGTCATACAAAACTCTAGAGACAGGGGGTTGGGGATTTAGCTCAGTGGTAGAGCGCTTGCCTAGCAAGCACAAGGCCCTGGGTTCGTCCCCAGCTGGGGGGGCAGGGGGGGGGACTCTAGAGACAAATGATCTACACAAACTTCATTTTCATATAAACACATCATTCATAATTTAATATAGCATATGTATCTTTTTCTCTTTTGTCTTTCCCATTCTGTAATTTCTTTTACAACACAAACGTAAATGCTAGTTCCCATAGCACCCTAGAAACTTGTTTTCATTCCCCCAAACTCACTGATTCAAGCGACAGACTGCAACTGTCCTGTGCTGCTAGACCTCATAGTTTCTTTTCCTCACCATTCAAAGACCGAATTCTGCCAATCAATAGTCCTTAACTAGTTTCCTCAGTACACTCTGTAACTCAAATCTAATTAAAGAGATCAAATCTCTACTTGAAAAAACCTATGTTGCCCAAGTCATAAAACAAGGATCACAACTTAGCCTTAGACATACAAAGACAGTTGTAGTCTTAGCCTGATCATCTCCCTCAGCTCTTCCCCATTCCCTTTTGTCTTCCTGTCCCCTCTGCTCACAGTCACTGTGCCATGACTGTCTGTCTTCCTCTGCTGACAAACTCTTACACAACGGCAGGCACACAACCCCCACTGCCCTCTCTCTCTCTTTTGAGCAGTTAATCCATCTCCCACACTGCATGTAACCTTTCTCGTAATTCCTATGCATGAAGTACTACTTACTTAGGAATTAGTTTCAGATAAGAGACCCTTAATCTTAACATCTACAATGTGCTTGTTATCTTGATATTTGCAATTTTTGTTTCTAGATTTATGATATGAAAAAGCAATTTCTAAGGAAAATATCATTTGTTATGCTATAACGTTTTATCAAAGAGTACAGTTTTGAGACACTTACAAAGCCAGTGCGGGGTAGAGACGGGTGGGCAGACCCGATGCTCCTGGCCAGCAAAGCACACTTGGTAAAGCAGATACTGAGCAAGTAAGCCCTACCACATTCAACACAACAAAAAGGTAGATGTACATTGTCTACACACACTTAGATATTCAAAACAGGAGAGCAGCTCAGTAGCTAAGAGCACTGGCTGGCTAAGAGCACTGGCTGATTTCCTAGGGCCTGGATTCAATTCCCAGCATCCTCATAGCAAGCTCACAATAATCTTTTACTTCCACTCTTCTAGCTTCCCTGGGCACCGAGCATGTACATAACAGCCAGACATTCAGGCAAAACACACAAAACAAAAACTTAAAAAGAGAGAAATTTAAAACAACCTGGTCAACTAACTATATTGCTGCCAGAAACCAAATATTCAGTGGTATATAAACTTGAGAGGTGAGGTGGTGGTAGCTCAGTGACGATGCAAAGGCGCCAGTTCATGCTTAGCATTACCAAAATACAACAGAGTACCTCTTCTCCAAACTCAGGCCACATTAACAGTGCCCTCGTGGACTGATAATTTCCAAAATTAAAAAACAAAAAATCTCAAGAGCAAAAGTCATGAAGGGGGAAAAAAAGATAGCAGACAACTTAGTTACTATCTCTTCAGAAAGTATTTAAAAATGTGTGTTCAGAAAGTACATGGCACTGGAAAACTTTTAATTAACTTCAACCGTCTTTTCTAACTTTAAGGGCACTAGACATAACTTGCCATTTATTTTTCATATAACCCTGTAAAACAGCCCTCTACTTTAAACTTTTAAATACAGGTATTATAGCTTAACTCACTTATACCCATCACAGTCATAAAGAGAGGAGCTGGTTTTCACAGCTGACCGATTCTGGGCTGACTCTACCACTGATCTAACCCTATGCAGAATCACCTGTAATCACCTGTAGAGTGTCCCTAAGAACCCCCAGCTGCCCTGGATCTGTAATGCTCAAGTCTACAGGCTATGCTAAGAGTTAAGAGCTACTCTTTGACAAGGACTAAGCAAATTTTGCTAGAAATAGCTCCTTCTGTTTACATTCAACCCATGGTCCTTCCGTATGTCTTTTGTGGGGGCTGCTTTGTATGTACAGTTTAGCTCTTTACATTGATTGAGAGCCCAGCTGGGCATGGTGATAGACACCTTTAATCCTACCACCGGAAAGGCAAAGGAGCTTTGTGAGTTTGAGGCCAGCCTGGTCTACATGGGGAGCTAGCTGGTCCAGATCAGCCAAAGCTACATAGTGAGACCCTGTCTCGAAGGAAAAATGTCTCACTATTTTCGGACCATAAAGTTCTTAATAAGGTCTATTTTCCTTCTTGTTTAAAAACACTGTTTAGTCTTTTCACCTGCCTGTATGTGCGCTACTTTTCACTTTTGCGTCTGTGCCTCCTGGGTGTTAGATTCCCAGGAACTGGACTTACTGCTGGTAGTGAGCCACCATGTGGGTGCTGAGAATTTAACTTAGGTTTTCTAGAGGATGCACCTTTTTGAGAATATATTTTGATTCTTATTATATACAAGGCATAGGAACTAACCAAGGATTAGTATGATTATATTCTTACATGTTCCAAGAAAGCTAGACACATGCCTTTGAACCCAGCACTTGGGAGGCAAAGGCAGGCAGATCTCTTGAGTTTAAAAGGCAGCCTAGTCTACAAAGCAAGTTCCAGGTCAGCCAGGGCTACACGGAGAAACTGACTTGAAAAACAAAAGTCACAACAAATATATTTCTACCTCTCTTTAAAACTATATTGGAAGTGAAAGTTTGTATTATTCTGGGGCAAAATTAGGGGAAAAAAGCACATTGGAAGGCATATAAATGATTATGAAAGCTTCTAAGAAGCTAGTATAGCATAATTTGCTTATTAACAAAAACAAGGCTACAGTTCAGTGCTGCTCCAGGCTCCATGTTTTAAGGGAGTCTTTAAAAGCTATTTAAACTGCATACTTGAGCATCTATTTGCTAGATGAACTCACAAAACAAGTGCCCCACAACTGTCTGTTCTTATTCTCCACTCTAGGCCGCTTTGATAAGAGCACTGTGACTGCTGGAACTGCCTTTTGAGCAATCACAAAACACAGACTGTGCAGTTGCCTTCAACTCACAGGCCTGCCAACCAGCAGGCCAGACTAAGAGCTATACGTGAATTCCACAAACACTGGCTTGACCACTTATTTTCCTGTACCTTGCATACTGTTTAGGTGAGAGAAGACCCATTTTTCTGCCACTGAATGATGCTGTAATGCTGTAACTCTTCTTTACAGAAGAAACGACACCATCAAATTATAAAAGTGTCACCAGTTGAATATGCAGCTTATCATGATGAAACCAAATTTGTGAATGCAAGCAAGTTCAAATACCAAAGTGCAACCCCTGAATTATCATTATTAGCATCGAATTATCTATTTTTTAGGATGAGACAAACTGACACATTATGCACAATTTTTGATAGACCTGGTGCATTGATATAGATGGTGAGAAGATGCTTGCTAAAATAATTGCTAATAAGTGTTAAGACTTTTCAGTATCTATCATGGGTCAATAGTATTGTTTTAAGTTGCTCCAATATTATGTGGTAATTAGAAGCTCTGATTGGTTCTGCCATCACCCAAAATATCTGCTGAATTTTCCAAAGGATTTTTACTGTACACATTTCCAAGTGCTCAAAAATGTGTATGTTGTCATGTGCACACATACACGTTTAGATGCTCTGTAGTTACTGCCACAGTGGAGTCCTCAATGCAGCACAAGTCCTGGTAGTTAGCAATCTTGATTTTTTTTAAATATACCCCTTTTTTAGATTAATTTATTGTATGTGGATGAGTACACTGTAGCTGTCCTCAGACACACCAGAAGAGGGCATCAGATCCCATTATAGATGGTTGTGAGCTACCATGTGGTTGCTGGAAATTGAACTCAGGACCTTTAGAAGAGCAGTCAGTGCTCTTAAGCCATCTCTCCGGCCCCCAGTTTTGCATTGTTAAGACGTCTAGAATAGTAAGCCAAACACGCAGTGCCAGCTAAGGCATCTACTACATTAAAACCTGCCTCAGAGGCAGGAGTGTTGGCACACCCTTGTAGTCTCAGTACTTGGAAGGTAAAACCCAGAGTACAAGGATGGATATAAAGGTGATCCTCATAGTGAATTAGAGGCCAGCCTGTGCTACATAAGACTCTGTCTCTAAAACAAAAGTCTCATTAGGGACAGTTTTAGCAAGCTGATAAAAACTGACATAAAATACAAGGAAAAAAAACAGCAGCTAGGCATGCTCGTGCAAGCAGATCTTTGTCTACATGAGTTCAGGACAGCTAAACAGCTACATGAGACAAAGAACAACCCAATAAGTCATTATACATACATGCGGATTTCCATGTATTATTTCTTTCTACTTGTGAAAACTAACTCAAAGCCAAAAAGCCAAAACCATTCCCAAGGCTTGCTTTGCAGGATGGCTCAGTAGGGAAAGGTGCTTTGCAACCCAAGTTTTAATCCTGGAACTTTCATAAAATGATAACTCCAAAGTAGTCCTTTGACTTTTGCATGTGTGTACTATGGTTTACACACACACACACACACACACACACACACAACATAAAAATAGATTTAATTAACATACAAAGTAGTGAGTATGGCTCAAGGGAGGTGTAAATAAAATATTTAATATAAAACACTCCATCATCATTATGGTATAGATATTATATTAAACAGGCATGGTTTTCATTAGACAGACCTGGCTGTAATGGATCATGTAACGTAGACCAGGCTGGCCTTAAGTTGTAGAGATCTACCTGCCTCTGTCTTGAAAATGATGAGTGTAAGTGTACCCAACTCAAGCATGTTTTGAGGTAAACAGGCATCAAATCACGAAACTAATGGTGCACAAACCTAAAACAGGGATAGGAAATGCCAACCCCCTGAGATGTTTCCAAATTAGGAACAACCAGTGTAAAATAAGGTGAAGGAAAATGTCTACTCTTTGTTTCTATTCTTTAGCAATCCTCCACCCTGTTTATACAGAGGTCTTTACCACCAACGACATGCCAACGATATTCTTGGATATATTCTATACACTGTTTTAGGAATATACTGAAAACAAAGGTCTCTGTGGCCTGGAAAGAAAAACTGCAACAAGCAGTTGCAGATCCACAGAAACAACCCCACCCAGAAGCCAGGCTCATAGTCCTCTGGGAGCTGTTCAAAGGATAACGACAGTTAGGTGACAATAAGAGAAGCATTCCTGCTTCTGGAGACCTGTGATAGACAGAGTCATCTTGGAATTAGCAAACTTCTGTAGCAATAAAGATTTAAATAAAAAATGTTAACTATATGAGACAAAGTGATTAATTACACACTACAAGTAAACACTGTCAAACAGTGCAGAGTCACACTCCTCAATAATCCTGAAGGGACTTAAGAGTTCAATTTTAAAATTTTCCAAATTGTAAAACAAAAGCAGACCCTAAAACCACTTTATTTTATTTTTGGTTAGCTAATAAATTTACACAAGACATTTATATTTATCACTTATTATTAGAAAGCTTTGTTTTGTTGTTTTTTTTAAATAAAGCTCTTGTTGGTTGAATTGCCAAACTGGGATGTTCAATAGGCTAGAGATAGTAAGACCATTTCTAACTTAAAGAGAGTTTGCTCTCTCCATGTTTCCAGAGATATAACCTTACCCTAAGTCACAAGGTATCTGTTACGTAGTTATTAATAAGCTTTGGCAGATAGCACTTCAGTTACTACCAATCTAAAACTTAAACTCAGACGCACACAAAAGACCCAAAATTCAAGCATCCTTGTTCTATTACTTTCATAATTAAAAACTTCCAATTAAAAGTAAACTTCAGCAAGTACGATTAGAATAAAAACCTTTGAATATTTACCTGGCTCTTCCTTGATGAGCAGGGCCTTGTTTTCTTCCGGATAGGCAACAGGTGGCTGCATCATGGAGCAGTCTTCGACTATTGTCTCACTATTCGGTGGTATATTATAGACAAATCTCTTTGTAGTTTGGTTTTTCCTCCTTGCTTTGCCAGTCTCTTGAGAGGCCATATTATTCCAAATAAACACTTTTGTTTTACCTTGAGATTCATTTTCAGCCAATTCAGGAGAACCATCCTGGACCCAGTCATTCATCTGGTAGTTTTCTATTTGGCCCTCGTCGACATTACAACCATCATTTTCAATTTTTATATTACTTGCCAAATTGGTAAGATTCCGTGTCGCCCAGAAGCTGGCAATTTTTTGATCCCGTGATGAAGTCAGGCCATCTCTACTAACTGGTTTCCTATTATTATAGTCCACAACTACAGACTCTGGAGCTTCTGATTTAATGCTAATATTTAAGGCATCTTTAATAAAATTTCTGCAAGTTTGAACAACTTCACTCATTTGAAGGTAGCTGGCCACTGTCATCACTTCAATGGCATTTTGGCTTGTGAGCACCAGGTTCCCAGAATACAGGAAGTCCAAGATGACTGAAAAACCTTGAACTGCAGCAATATCTAAGTGGGTAGTATTGTTTTGGTTAGGGCTTTCTTTGTTTGAAACACAATATAAAGTCTTAAAGAAACGGCTGCCTGCAACCAGGATGTTCTTATGAGCTTTAAAGATTTTCCCGCTCACCACAATGCTGACATCACAAAGAATATCTTTCTTTCTCTGTTCATCTAGTTGTCGAAGAAGTTGATAGCAATAGGAGTTCTCATTTGGCCTACTATTAAAGTCACAGTACCCCTCCTCTGATGGTATTTCTGACTCCTGTAATTGGAGGAAAAGATTAACATTAAATTTTATTTACAATTTAAAGTCCAAGGAAAACAAAACGATAACTGTCAAAATAAATCATTAAAAACTACTCAACTATATCAATTCATGAATAGTTTATACATTTTGAGACAGAAATATCCACCATATTAAACACCAAAAGAAATGAACCAAGTCTGGTGCAACTCACTATTTACGGGGAGGGGAGGTGTAGGGTGGGGGGCAGGGAGAGAAAGGAAAGAAAGATGGACAGATAGGGAGGGAGGGCTGGTGGATAAGAGAAAGACATATGAAGATCAGGAGGATTTCATTGCCTTCTTTTCACATATAAGCTAAGAATATGAATTTTAAAATTTAAAATAAAAATAACAATTATTTTCAAGAAATTATCATTTGTTTGAAATCAAATCAGTGTGCTCTATCAGCCTCTTCTCACTACACTTAAATGCCATAGTAAGTAGGCATGTCACCTTATCTAACACTATTACAAAGGTCAATTTTAAGTCCAGGCAAGCACAGTAATACAACAGTTTAAAATCAATGATGCTAATTAAATCTAAACTAGTGGGAACTTCTTTCCACTAAGAGCATATCCAGTTATCTTTCTAGGCAACTTTCAAAATGCCAAAATGCCTCTTTATGATCACAAATACTATCTCATCTATAAAGTGATTAAAAGTTCCTGAATTCAAGAGGCTTTAATGTATATAAATTTTGCTTGCTTTTCATTGGGTGTACAAGTAATCATAATTCTATTTAGCATCACTTTGAATAAAGTTCCTATATACCAATTAAGCTAATCATGTGGCTCACAGCTGTAATCATACTACTGGAGCTGAAAGAGAAGTCCAAGGCCATCCTCAATTACACAGTGCTTGAGCCAAGCCTAAATGGGGGGAGGAGGGTGCCGTCTGGGTTCAATCCCCAGCACTGCAAGAAAAAATATAACCAGACATGGCTGGAGAGATGACTTAATGGTTAAGGGCTCTAGTGGCTCTTACAGAGCAGCAGGACATGTTTGGCTCACAACCATCTGTCAACTCCAGGGGATCTAATACTATCTTCTTGTTGCAAAGCAACCGCACCCCCACCTCAAACAATAAAATTAATCTTTAAAATCCCTACCCCCTTCAATGACGCTTTGAAGTATCTCTGCATTCTTTCCCCTTGTTAACAGTCAAGTAAGAAACAGCAGCAAAACAAACTATCCATATTCTAGTACTCATCGGAGCTTCATAGGACTAAGGGGAGAGTATGGAGCACCTGTAAACCTGAGGTAAAATACCCACCCTAGACTGAAGAATGTGAAACACAGTGGAAATCAGCGAATTGCAGCAGACCTTTGGCAGCCTCATCTTCCACTAGGTTTCATGAAGCCAGTCTACTGTTGTAGCAAACCTCCAAGCCCAGCCTATTATACCAGAATGCTCCATGCTCTCCACAGTAGCCATTTGTTCTCTACTAAAATACTCAATGATCTTTAAAAACTCTAGCAGTCAAGAATAAAATAGGTGAAACAAACCTATTCATTAGTGTAAGTCTTAACTTTTTGCTTTGAAAGAAAAGTGAGGCTTCAAAAATTAAGGGATAGCTGGAGCATGCATGGTAAAATGAAGCCTATAATCCCAGCATTCCTAAGCAGAGGCAGTTCAGTAATAGTGTGAAGGGAGGAAAATGTTTTTGCTGCACTGTCTTTTCCTTCCCTTCCCTCTCTCCCTGGCAAAGAATATGCATGAGAACTACCCCAATTCTAAGTGGCTGTTT
This sequence comes from Rattus rattus, assembly GCF_011064425.1. Taxonomy (NCBI): domain Eukaryota; kingdom Metazoa; phylum Chordata; class Mammalia; order Rodentia; family Muridae; genus Rattus; species Rattus rattus. The sequence continues at coordinate 143,370,354 of NC_046156.1, read as the reverse complement.
TTAAAAACATAGATCTGACATATTACATGTTACAAAATTTCAAAATATTTAGCACAAGATGTAAAAGCAGACTGACAATTCTAAAAATGCCCATTATGAAGTTATATAACCTAACTTCCTATGACACTGACCTAATGAGACCTGGCCCCATTGAAAAAGCAGGCAGCTTAGTAAATTCATTCTCTAGCTAAGGCTCTTCAGACAAGAGGAAACACGGGCTGCTACAGACAGACCTAGCTTTAAACTTTGTTGTGCATGCTGCATACCTGACTAACAAGCAGGTTCATTTGTTTGGTTCTGAGTTCTACCTAGTAGATAGTGCAGTAAAAAGGGCACGAGCCCTTGGAAGAACATCTGACAAAATATGGCAGCACTTCTATGAAGGATCTGTGGAAGTGGTGAATTAGCATTTAAAAGTAAACAACTACCTCAAGTTTAAATAACAAGTGTATGATATGGAGACCTGTAATCACAGACTTTGGAAAGTCAAGGCAGGAAGTTCATTTTGGAGACCAGTCTGGAATATACAATTGAGCCAATGTGTAAGTGCTGGGAAGGTGACTCCCTCTGCCCCCTTTAAGAGCAGCAAATGTTCCTAACCATATTGAGCCACCTCTCCAGCTAGCCCTTCTAGCTAGTTGTGAGAAAGGGATGACTGGTGGTATTTGAAAAAGCAGATATTGGTGTTATTCTATAGTAGCAATAAGAAAAAAAATGGTGGTTACATAGTGTTTGATTTGTATAGTATGGGTGTAATGTGGGTAGACTTTTGACTAAGTAATTTTTAAAAATAAGGCCATCTTGTGTGACAAATGCAACATAATTACATAATTTGGTGAAACCACTTCAGAAAATATAGGACTCAGTGATGTAGCTTTAAGATGGCTGCAATAATTAGATATAACCATCTCCAAATGTGGATTTTGCTTTCCCTTTTTGGATGGGGGTCTCACTATGCATTCCTATAATTCCAGTCCCAGGGTATTTAACAACCTCTCTTTCTGGCCTCCTTGGGTAACTAACAGGCATACATTTTGTTTTCACATATACATGCAGGCAAAACATGTACACACATATGATAAATATTTTTAAATAAAAAAAGCCCTTTAAAATAAAGTCATGAATATATATGCCCTCTCCAAGGAGATTTGCAAAACAACTAAATAGACACAGCAAATAGATTAATAAGGTAGGAGGGCTGAACATTCTAAACAAATGAGATACAATTTTTAAAAGAGAACCAAGATGGTCTGTAGCATCCTTGAAAGTCTAGATTCACAAAAGAACTGCAAGGTGTACCCCAGTGCCCATAAACACTTACATTTCCCACAAGTAAACACCCCTCACTTCCATCGGATTTATCAACAGCACTTCCATTGACAGTGACACATGCCTGTGATCCTAACACCTAGGATAGGAACAGGAGAATAACAAGGTCAAGGCCAGTCTGAGCTATAAATAGAAGGATCACAATAAATTAAATAAACAAAGCTGAGCCCAACGACGACGACAAGGGCTTATAATGGTGGCAGTGATTAGGGAAGCTAAGGCAGGAGGATCTCAAGTTCAAGCCCACCCTGTCGGTTTTGGTTTCTGTGTAGCTCTGGCTGTCCTGGAACTCACAAAAATAAGCCTGCTTCTGCCTAAGTGCATATGCCACTACGGCTGACAAGACCCTTGTCTTTTAAATGAAAAGGTAATTAATTAAAAGAGCTGGAATGTTTGCCTGTGATAACCCTAGGCTCTATCCCTAGTGTCACACAAATAAATAAAAGCTTATCTTTCAAAAGGGGCAAGAGTCAATGTTATGGATGCCTTACAGAACTTATAAGTGTGAAAGACAGAGACAAATAGAGACACTGTGTGTGTGTGTGTGTGTGTGTGTGTGTGTGTGTATGTGTGTAGATACAGGCTTAACGAAAAAAGATACACTAGATTGGCTGACAGACTGAAGAGAGATCTATGTCAGCAATGTGAAGAGGAATCAATACCAGAGGATGAAGACAAGAAATGCTGTGACCAGCTGGGAATCTACTGCTAATAGTTTTAGCATAGTAGCTTAATTGATAGAGTGCTTGTCTGTCATGTACAAAGTCCTGTGTCCTGTGCTTGATCCACAGCACTGCACAACCAGGCGCACAGTGATAGGCACCTGCAAACCAATCACTGGGGTGGTGGAGACAGAAAGACCATTAGTTCAAAATCATCAATGACAAATAATTTGAGTTCAGGGGCTGGAGAGATAGCTCAGAAATGAAGAGCATTTGCTGCTCTTGCAGAGAAGAAGTAGGTTGAGTTCCTGGTATCCATATCGTGTCTCACACTGGTCTGTAACTCCAGTTCCAGGAGAGCAGACACCCTCTTCTGGACTTAGCCTATATGAGGATGCATGTGGTATGCACAGACACATGCAGACAAATACACACACACTGTTTAGTCAAAAGACTAGAACAGACTGAAGGCCAGCCAGGCTTTACTGCATTCCACGATGCCTTATTTACAAAGGAAGAGCGTAGGATATAAATAAGGTAAATTAGAGGAAGCAAAGACCTTGAAACTGGGGAAGGTAGAAGTCATTGAGCGATGAGACAGAGCCTGAAGTAAAAAGTTCTATCAATGTAACTTACGTGATGAGACATGGGAGAGAGGACAGATAGCTATTGTCTGTTACCACTCTACCTTGGAGAGCTATACTCCAACTTGTAAACCACTAAGGAAGTCCCCCTTTGAGGTGAAAGAGTAAAGCTAACCTTAGTTGGAAGTCATACAAACTTGATCATAGCTTAACAACCCAATAGCAACAATAGAAAAATACTTAGTGTAAACTTTTCCAGAATTTTGTCTATGATAATCAGCAGAAAAGACATTTCCAACAAATATCAGTATGTGAACCTAAAGTACATAAAAATCAGTATTGCTTTTGTTTCAAGAACACACTAGGAACAGTAAGAGAAAATAATTTCTGCTTCCAAATTTAAAAATCAAGTTCAACTTCTAGAATGTGAGGACAAACAAGGTCATAGCAAATATAATCAATTTTCTACTGGTGCTAACACATTTAATAGTCGATTTAAAAAAAAAAGTAGACACAGCTCTCCTCTGTAGCCTACCATCTCTATTATAGCGCCTTGTGTGATGATGGTATTCTTTTATGGCTCAAACACCAGCCCTAGAAATTCTACTTCTGCTGTTTCTTTTTCTTTTAGGCAAGGTCTCTAGCTGGCCTGGAATCTACTATGTAGACCAACTCAAAGATCAGCCTACCTCTGCCTATATGGTAGAGGATTCAAGTCACACCACATCCACCATAAATTCTAATTCTTTTTGAGGTAGAGGAGCTGAATTTTAAGTGATTATAATCCTTGGTTTTACGTGTGTGAGTGTGTGTGTGCGTGCGTGTGCGTGCGTGCGTGCGTGCGTGTGTGTGTGTGCGCGCGCACGCACGCGTGTGTAGTCCTAGCTGTCCTGTAACTTGCTCTATAAGATCAGGCTAGCCTCAAACTCCTTCCCCTGCCTATGGCTCCCAAGTGCTGGGATTAAGGGCATGTGCTACCACCACCACCCTGCCTCAAATATCCACATATGCATTATGCATTATGCTAGTGTTTCTAAATAGGAACACATACACATTTGATTCTTCTCTACTTAAAATAACTCTAACCATTTGCTAACAGACTACAATGCAATTTTTCTGTTGTTTTCATTCGGTTTGGTTGAGGTAGGGTATCCTCCTGGCAATCGTCTGACTTGAAATAATGGCTAGTATTATAGTCATGTTCCACTGCACCTTACAATACAATCTTTTGCTTTTTAGCATTTATTCTTATCTTATGTGCTTCGGTGTTTTGCTTGCATGTACGGTATGTCTGTGTGAGGGTATTAGATACCCTGGAACTGGACAGAGTTATAGTTGCAAGCTGCCACATGGGTGCTGGGATTTGAACCCAGGTCCTCTAGAAGAGCAATCAGTGCTCCTAAGGACTGAACCATCTCTCTATCCCTACAAATGCAATCTTTATAGCATTAGTGATCCTTCAAGACCTGTTGAAAACCTAACTTTTTACCCTGCTCAGGAACGAAACAATCTCCCTCACAGTCTCCACTCACAGGCACAGCACCACTCTCACGCTCAGGCTGCTGCTTCCACATGGCAGTGCCAGAACACCCTTGGCTCCTTGGTCAAACCCAAGTTAGCGTTAATTATCACTACTTGGAGTCAATTCTACAAGTCTCCAACCCTCTACAGGCAGAACTCAGCCTGAACTGTAGTGTCTTCACTGCTTTCAACACTCACACCTACCATGCCACTGTGACTGTTCCTTGTGGGCAAGGATATCTTTCAGGTTTACTTTGTGCCTTGTACTGTACCTGTAGATATTTAATACATACTTCCAAAATACTTTAAACCACAAATGAAATAAACCAGCTTTTATGGATTAATTAAACAATTGTACTTTGATGGATCATAGCCTCATCTTTCATACTAACTTTCCTTCTTAGAAGATGTAATTTTAAGGGCAAAGGATGTACAAAGGTCATTTCCTTAGTATACACCAGGCCCAGGGCTCAATTCCCCGTGCAGGATACACCTAATTCAGTTGTGGCGTTATGAGTCTATTAATCTTGGTATTCAGGAGGTAGAGAGAGGAGTCATCCTTGCTACACAGAATCTGAGATCCGTTTGGGATAGATACATGAGACCCTAAGACTTTTAGGACCTGAAAGATGTCTCAGTAGCTAAGACCACAGCTTGACCCCAGATCCCACTGTAGGAGGAGAACCAACTCGTGAAAGCTGTCTTCTGACCTCCATACACAGGCTGCATAGCACACATGCCATATAGCACACATGACCCCCGCACCCCATATGTAACCCCGCAACACATATGTACACACAGAACACAACAAAAGACTTTCAGGATTCTTTCTAAGTTGTTAAAAACTAGCCAACCAAGCAAGAGTAAACACCAACTAACCTTTGGGACTTCCTGTTTCCAAAGCAAGGGCTGGCAGATCTGCCTCACCTTTCTCTTCTCCACCTGACATCAACTTATTCCAACTAGTAATTTCAATCACATCACTGGGTTGAATTCATGTTTAATTTCTGGAAAGGCTAACTAAACTTACAATAATAATAATTTGGGTGCATGTTGTAGGCTTAGCAGACTGCAGAGAGTTGACAGAATGAGTGATTTGGGCTCTGAGAATTTCACAATTGGGTAGAAAGTAGTCTGAACCAAGCTACAGTGGTAATCACTATAATTAAAGCAATTTTAAAATCTTTCTAGGCCAAATGGGCAAATTCTGAATGAGATAATTCTTGAAATTGACTCTAAGGATACTTAAACTATACAGATCTCCAGCACCAACCAAAAAGTTTAAGTGACTTACTTCTCTTACAAGGATCTTAGATTCCTCTCACGGTGGATATAGGTCAGTAGCACTTGACTAGCTAGCATACAGAGGCCTAGGATCAAAAATCCTCCCCCAAACAAGAAAGTTCTTCCCCAGGCATGGTGATATATGTCTGTAGTCCCAGCAATAGACGGACAGTTTAAAGTGTAGGTCCCAGACATGGCAGTCGAGCTACTTGAGAGTGTTTATCACATAAACCCGACAGCTAATGGTGCCTTGGAAGCTCACAACGTAAGACTATAACATCCAACATCCACTAAGCTGCCCTCCAGCCACTATATTATATATTATACAGACACAGACACACACAGACACACAGACACACACACACACACACACACACACACCCCTTAAAATAATTAAAAGTTTGAGGTCATGAAAAACCATGCCTCAAAAACAACAAAACCCCAAAACCCCATAAGCAAAGCACCACTTCTCCTTGGGAGCAGTCCTTAACAACTAAGGTCTAATTAAAAAGACACACTCTGACTTCCAATTACTAGGGAGCAGAGGTAGGAGATGACCAGAGGCTTAGGCTCCAACAAGCCTGGGAAACCTTGCAAAAACCTATCTCCAAAAAAGAAAATCAAGGTTAAAAGTACTTAAGTTTTGCTGTTTTGTTAGTCACCACCAAAACAAAAAAGAGCAGGAAGAGGAAGAGGAGGAGGAGGAAAAGAAGGACTTTTATATAAAGCATAAGAAACAGGTCCCGGGCAAGGAACATGTCTGTAGTTCCAGCAACTTAGGAGACTGAACCAGGACACTCACAAGTATTAAGGCCTACCAGAGCTTGCAGGGTCAGAGTTCCAGACCAGCCTAGGCAATGCCTGATAAAATCCTGTCTTAAAAGGTGGGGAGAAAAGTCAGGTAGTGGTGGCATACAACCTTTAATTCCAGCATCAGGAGGCAGAGGAAGACCAGCCAGGGCTACACAGAGAAACAATGCCTCTGTGTAAAAAGGGCATGGGGGCGGGGCACTAAAGACAGTAAAGCTCTCACCAGCTTACAAAAAGCCTTAGCTTTTCAATTACAGTACCTGACTTCCCAAGGAAATGAGAAATAAAAGTAAACTTTAGTAATATACTAATAACAATGTTCTAATACCTGCTTGGACTCTCAAAACCCAGCACATGCCTTTAACCTGAGGAACTCCTGACAGATATAGAGGCAGGTAGATCTCTGGAAGTTCAAGGCCAGGAACATCGACAAAGTGAGTTTCAGGCCAGACAGGGCTACATGAAGAGAATCTGCTTCAAACAAAACACTAATGAACAAAAAACACCCAGTATTGCACAAGCTGGAAGTCCTATCACTTACAAGACCAAGGTACTTCTTCTGTTGGATACTAATCCAGGCTATAAAGCACAGTAAAATAGTCTTTAAGAGTAACACAACAGAGACTGAAGAGACAGCTCGGCACTTGCTGCTCCTTCCCAAGGGTTGGCATTTCATTCTGACCACCCATATCATGTGATGGATTCACAAGCCCCAGGAACTAAGTTCCAGGCTGACCCCATGCCTCTGGCTTCCTCAGGCACCTGCAACTCAAGTGTACAGACCCACTATATACAACACACAAACCTACACATGATAAAAAGGGAAATTAAAAATTTATGACAGAACGAAAGGTCTTTTAATAGGAAAAGGAGGCTTCCAGGTGCAGAGTGATTACCTAGTATAAATGAGACCTTGGATTTGATCCTTACCTCTGTGGAAAAACTAAAATGAGAGCTGGATACGTTGACAACACACCTTTAATCCCAGCATGCAGGAGGCGGATATGAGGGCAGCCTGCTGTACAGAATTCCAGGACAGCCAGGGCTACATAGAGAAACCATTGGGGGTAGGGGAAAGGAAGGAAGGAAGGAAGGGAGGAAGGAAGGGAAGGAAAAAAGTAATTAAGAAAGCACAGTGGTGTGCAGTGGTTCTTCATGTAAGACAGTCAGTCTGAGTCAAAGTGAGATCCTGACTCAAAGAAAAGTGTGAGAGAAGGAGGGACTGAATCCTTTCTAGCCTACAGGGTCTCACTACATAGACCTAGCTGGCTGGAACTGGTGTGAGCTCTATCTATATTGGAGCTCCTGCTGCCTTTGCAGCAGTGGGATTAAGAGAATGTGACACCATGCCCAGGTCAAACTCAACTCTTGCCTGAGTTTTAGAACTCACATTTAGTATTATCTTAACACTTGTCTGAGAGAAAAACCTGAAGATGACCTTGAACTACAGAGCTCATGGTCCCACTTCCCAGCACTGGGACTGCAGGCATAAGCTAAGTGCTTTATATGAATGAACACACACATGCCTCACATTTGTGCCTGCTGGATGTCCTGGCAACTGCAATTATGGATGACTGTGAGTTACCACGAGGTGATTGACAACCAAACCGCACCTTCTGAAGAACAAGCACTGAGCCATCTCTTCAGCTTCCACAGAAGCTAACACAGAACACTCTGAAATTGAATTACATTTATAGTGAGAAAAACTCAAAATGCCCAGGCTTATGGGACTCAGTCTCGGAAAATATGAAAGGGAAAATAGTTGGCTCTTGATTCAAGAGCAGTACCATTACAAAGTGGCTTCAAAATTGATGACAAAGGCACTTTAAAGTCTACCCATGCTACACAAGATCCTGTTGTAATAAGATAAAAAATGTAAAAGCTGACATTGATGAACGGGGTGTGTGTGTGTGTGTGTGTGTGTGTGTGTGTGTGTGTGTGTGTGTGTGTGTGTGTGTGAGAGAGAGAGAGAGAGAGAGAGAGAGAGAGAGAGAAAGAGACAGAGAGACAGAGAGAGACAGAGGCACCAGGAAATAAACAAATCTTGGTGTGGGGAGTGACCTTAGCAGTGAGAGCACTGGTCTATCTAGTGTAAGGTCCCAGGTCAGCTACCCAAACCTAACACTACTTAACCCTTCAGCTGGTTGTGCTGGGCATGCCAGTAGTCCAAACATTTGAGAAACAGGTAAGAGGACCAAAGCCAACCAGGGCTACAAGACACTATCTTATTTTTTAACTAAGAGTAATCTATAATAAAATAAGCACGATAATAAATAATGGTTAGAGGATTAGGACCCAAGAACGTTCTTTCAGAATGTTACACTGCCTCCTAAAGGTAACCAAAGGCTACAAGGCTAAAGCCACCACCACCACCATCCACCCCACCCACCAAATCCTGCTAGGAACCTGTCACTATTAACCAGGGAAAGAGATTTTTCAGGTGTTTCTTAGAAGAACAAGCTATTCCTCAAACTAAGGTTACTCACAAATGAAGAGAAACAGTGAGAAGTGGTAACACCTAAAATTCAATCAAGGAAACCAATACATAACCCCTTAAGGTTAGGGATTTAACAGAGAAGTCTTAAAACAAAGTGGGATGGCTCCTACATCATGTTAAAGACAATGTCATAAGGAATTAATTGGGAAGGCGTAGTTCGAGTCAAGTTTAGAAAAAGTTTTGCCCAGGACTGAACTCTGGAGACCCAGGCACATGCCTACAGGATACACACACACTAGGTGGACCATAAGGTTATCCAACTAATCCCCTCCCTGAGTTATGGATCATCAAGCAGCTCATTGTTAGTCCCACTCATGCCTGCCTACAGGACAAAATATTCTAACTACTTAGATTTAAAAACTCCAACTTTTTAAAAGAAACTTTTCTAAACACTTACATAGCAATACTTGGGAAGTCAGCTTTCCATTTTCACAGGCCACAGCTTCTATCACCTTACTAAAGACTTTCAGGTATCTATCACTGACTCTTAATGACTGACATGCCTTAACCCTTTAATGACTGAAATGTCTCTTCTGTAAAAGGAGAACAAGTTACTTTCCAGAATAATGTAAACCAGTCTGATACACTGAAAACAAAATAAAAATGTCAGACCTATCACATTTCCAGAACAAATCCAAAGGTAATGATGCAGAAAGCTGAGATCTGGACCTGGGCTTGCTCAAACTCACTCTTTCCCCATTACAAAGCTCCTCATAGGCACTGGCCTTAGGTTGCCAACCAGGGTTTAAGGCAACTTACTAAATCTTTCTCGGCTTTATACCTTAAATAAGTGACCTTCATAAGGTGTGGTAGCACACACCTTTAATCCCAGCACTCGGGAGGCCAAGACAGGCAGATCTGGGAGTTGGAGACCAGTCTGGTCTATATAGTTAAGAGTTTCAAAATAGCCAGAGATCCTGGAGGAGAGAAAGAAGAAGGGAGGAACCTTCTTTCTAAGATTTAGGCAAATCTGTGCAAATAAAAATTTCAACCCAAACAAGCTCCATTTCCCTGCCTTCTGGGGGTTAAAGAAAAACCAAACAAACAAAATAACCCCGTGCTTTTAAAACTAAAGCCTCTGCTAAGCTGGGTTACTTGTGTGACTAATAAACTATAGTTTAAGTGTGTTGAGCAGCAGGATCGCTCCCATAAACACCACAGTGAGGTACTAATACCTGAGTGTTGACTTTCTAAAATCAATGACTGGCCAGCAACACAAAAGAAAATTCCACCCACCACCACAGGCTGCCTGAGTCATAAAAAGGAGGACGACCAACATCTATTTGACTTGAAAAGGGCTATCAAAACAGTTAGGCTCCTGTCTTTGGAGTAGGAATGTTTAAAACTCATAGGTAGACTTGTTTTGTAACTAGGGACTGACGGTTTTCCAGTGAGCAAATTAAGCCCAAATCACTTCACATTAAACATTTCCAAAGCTAAGATTAACAGCCTTCATATAAGCTATTCACGACCATGTTTTTGAAAGGGATAATACAGATTCTCAGAAGAGAAATATAAATAGAAGTAAATAGCTAAAATGAACAAAGATCTTACTAAAAAGAGCCTGCCTAAGGTTCAACAAGTTTAACGGGGATGAACATCGTAAAATTATTCACGTTATTCAACTAACTTCCTGCACATTTGCATACGCCTCTCACATTTCACATTATCTCGACCTGACATGAGTTTGAGTGGCTTGCCAGTAGCACCGAAGCTTAAGGAAACTGTCTAATCTATTCTTCAGACTACTTCTAGCACGTTTGTGTCCATGAAATCTCCGCTGACTTAAAAAAATTTTGACCGAAAGTCAATTTAAAGTTAAAATCTCCAACCTCTTCCAACCTCTCCCAACCTCTCTCGGATTCAATCAATCTCACAGGCAAACCCTAACTCCTGAGAAATAAACCCAGCGCTATCATTAGAAAACTGTCGTTCCACCCCCTCCCCCAATACATCCACAACTTTGGAAAACTTTAGTTTCCAGGCTTTCCAAACCCCTACGCATAAGCTCCCCCGAACCTCTCTCGACCGGAACGACGCCTTCCCCGAAGGATCTTAATTTCTCCCCTTTTTTTGCTTTAGTTTTAGTCTCTCCCACTGATAAAACCTTTCCCAAAAGATCTGAGGAAAACCAAGAGCCGGATCTACGGTACCTGGGCGTTGGCTTCGTGGAGTTTGTGTTCGGTGGAGACGTGGTGCCTCAGGAGCAGGGTTTTCTTGTAGTTGCGGGTCCCTCGCGAAAGCTCATCATGCCCCACCTGGGGAAGGTCCACGCTGCCCACATCCTCGGGGGTCGTTTGGCACCAGCCGCAAAACATAAGGCCAGTATCATTGGAGTACCGCAGCCAAGGGAAGTCCTTGAGCCAAGAGGTCTGGAAGGAGCACTGGAGCTTCTGCATGAGGGACTTGGGCCTCGCGAGCGGGAAGTGCTGGACAGTCTCTCCTTCGCCAGCTCCCACACCGCTGCCCTCTGCTTCTTCCCCGCCATCGCCTCCCGACCGCCTGCTGCTGCTGCAGCTGCCGCCTTCCGCCCCACTGCCATCGCCCGGGCTCGCCCCCTCCTCCTCGGTGCTGTAGCTCAGGGACGCCCCGTCCTGCATCAACTCCTTCCCCTCCAGCGCGTCCAGCTCCGGATCCACGGCCGCCAGCCCTCGCCCATTGAAATGCCTGAGGGGCCACGCCGAGGTCTCCGGGCGGCCGCGACTGCTGCCATTGTTGCCGAGACCCCCGCCGCCTCCCCCGCGGAAGGCCAGAGTCCGACGGTTCCTTTCCGCTAGCAGGGGGCCCCCCGCGCCGCCGCCCAGCGAGGCGGGGCCGCCCGTGTCCTGAGGGAGCAGCAACTCCTTGGCGTCCTCGGCGGCGGCCGCCCCGGCGGAGGCCTCCGAGTCTTGGGGCTCCAGGCCCTCCGATTCCATTTCCTCGTCGGCCCCGCGCCCATTGGGCTGCTGCGGCACGGGCGGCGCGGGGAGTCGCGGCTGAAACTGCGGAGGCCAAGAAGAGGCCTCCCCGCCAGCGTTATTGTTCGTGGGGCCGCCGCCGGTGACCAACCCGCCTCCTCGGAACGCCAGCGTCCTGCGGTTCATTTCACTGAACGACATGGCGCGCGCCGCCGTCGCCGCCGCCGCCCGGTGCCTCGGCTCGCGCCCGGGCTCGGGCCGCGTCCCGCGCGCTCGCCGCGGCTCCCCCCAACGCCTCACCCCGCCCCCCCGCCCCGGCGCTGCGCAGCGCCGCTCTGCGCTGCGCTCCCGCCGGCACGGCCTTACCCTCCTGCCGGCTCGCGCTCGCTCCCCAGGCCGCCGCACGCGTCTGCCGCCGCCGCTGTCCCAGCCGCGTCCCTCCACCCCCGCCCGCCGCGCTCCGGGCAGCGTCCCGCGCGGAGAGGTGGGCGGGCGGCGGAACCGGGGCGCGTGCGGCCTTCGAAGTTGAGGAGTGCGGGCGCCCCTCCGCTGCCCCGCTTCAGCGCTGCGCGCACACACCGGCCCGCCAACAGATCTCCGTCCTCGGGGAGTCGCGCCGCCGCCGCCGGCTGCCGAGGAGCGGACGCGAGAGGCGCGCTAAGCCGCCAGGCTCCGCCACATAGCGAGCCGACAATAAAGCCGGCGGAGCGTTTCCGTCCGACCAGGCCCTGGCGGAGGTCGAATGGCAAATGAACAACGGACCGTGCGCCCACAATGCACCGGGGTAGCAGTAACCGCGGGAGGGGGAGGGGGGGGGGGCCGGCCGGGGGAGGGGGCGGGCTGGGCCGGGCTGGGCTGGGCCGGGGGCGCCCGGGGACCGGGAAAGGGGCCGGCCGCTCGGGCCTGCGGGCGGGGGTGCGGCCACGGGAAGGAAGCGGGCGGGGCGCGGGGCCGGGGTCTCGGGGCGGGGCCGGCTCGGCCAGGACAAACAGCTGGCGGTGTCAGGGGCCGCCTCGCCGCCGCGCGCCCGAGCGCACCGAGCCCAGCTCTCGCCACGACTTCACCTGGGACTCGGGAGTAACTGCTGTGGGAGCGCGTCCCAGCCCTGTCATCTACTGGGGGGCGGGTGGCCGTGCCCGAGGAAGTGAACTTATTTTGTTCCTTGACAAAAGACTGGACCAGGCGGTGCCTCCCTCGCGAGGACACCTCCTTGGGCGCATTGTGTACGCCGGGCAGCACCTCTAGCCCAGGGCGACGATCGTTTCACAGAAAATGCACCGCCCCGAGTGTCTTATTGCTGTGATGAAATGGAAATTTAAATAAAAGGTCGAACACGTGCGTTCACTGGGAAGTATTGACATGGGTGTTACATCACCAGCAGCCAATCAGATAACTCCAGTCGTGTTTATACTTCTACAACCACCTTGTGAGTATTACAGTATGTCATAGCGTTATAAATATTAGGCAGGGTTTTCCCCACGAGCGGGGAGGAGTCAGCTGCTGCGGGCGCCGCGTGCGGCTGCGAAGAGAGTGCAGCTCCGAAGACAGGGTGAGCAGATGAGAATTAATTTTTAGGACTTTGAGAAAAGCTGTTGGCATCGCGTATGGAATTTGAGTGATCACTTCGGTCAAAGCTGGAAATGAGCCTCCCGAAATTATATTAGCCTAGGTTTGGTTTTGGGTTTTTGAGTTTTTTTTTTTTTTTAATCTTCCCAGAAAGAGGCCTTGCCAATTAAGGGCCCATAAACTTACCCTCCCCCCCTTAATTATGCTCTATTTGGAAAACATTAGCGCATTTAGACTCATTAATTCACAAAGTGAGGTAGATTTATCAATTATTTATTGGGGGGCGATTTTTGAAACAGGGTCCAGGCCACCCTAGTCTACATCGTTAATTTAGGACAGCCAGGGATATACACTAAGACCCTGCCTCAGTTTCTCGAGTCCGGGAATTACTGGGATTACAGGTATGTGCCACCAAGTTGTACAAGGTTAATTTAAAACTTCTTCAGTTTGAGCCTATTTCAGACTTTTTTTTTTTTAAACTTACTTTCTTAATTTTCTTTTTAAAAAACAGGGCCTCTCTATGGAGCCCTGTCTGTCCTGGAACCCACAGACCTGCCTGAAGCTTCCCTTTTGGGGTGGGCTGGGGAGAGCAGTTGATAAACGGTGGTCTTTCATTTTTCAAGTTTTAAAATTAGGATGGATGGCTGTTCTTTCTGAGTTCCCAGAGCCTTTATGGTGGCTTACTACCTGGAACTGCAGCTACAGGGGATGTGCTCCGGTACCAGACACCCGTGATGTACAGACATACTTGCAAGAAGACACCCAGGCACACAACTTTTTAAATTTAAAGCAACGTGTTATAAATTAATTCTCCAATGTGTTATAAATTAATATTTGCTAACACTTTTTCTAAAGACAGATTACCATGTCCTGGCTGGCCTTGAATTCGTTCTCCTCAGCCTCATTCTGTCACCACAACCAACTTACCTGAATGGAACTTTTTGGTTTGTTTATGCGGTCTCACCTTAAAACCCTCCTTGTCCTAGAAGTCACTGTGTAGATCAGGCTGCCTAGAATTCACAGCAGCCCCGCCTCCTCGAGGGCTAGGATTAAAGGTGAGAGTCCCCAGGCCCAGTTACCTTAAAGCTTTTGACTGAACTAGGCACAAGCTGAGCGCTGAGGTGTGTGGGTTTAGAGTTTTCAAAGCCATGTGACGTGATTTGCCTTAATGCTTGTACCTGGTGTGATGAAGTTTTGTATATGAGCTGACATGCATTACTTGTAACATGAGCTCAAGATTTCTTATGGACAAGCAGCATGATTTCACTGAGCAGACTGATTCACTACCTGCTGATAATGCTCTGGACGTGGGTCATCTTCCTAGCAACACACATATCCTCTCCCCATGCTACCAGCGGTAGTAAGTGGTTACTAGCATCAGTTATAAGATTAAGATGTTGAGAAATGTCATCTGTCTTTATTCATGTCATCTGCCTTATTCAACTTATCTCTAGCTTGTGCCCCTAGTTAATGTATGATAGGAACTACATTAACTTGGGCTAGAATCTGCTGTCTATAGATTTCTATAGCAATAGAATCAATGAAAACACTTTAAGTCCTAATTGGCATTTACAGTGCTAAACGCCTTTGCTCACATGGACATCCTTCCTAATATTTTATAAGTCTACACTGTTGTTAGGTATGGTGGCACATTACTGTAATCCCAGGACCGAGGAAGCTGAGGCAGGAGGAGGACCAGTTCAAGCCAGCCTCTGTTACATAACAGGCTTTCGACCAGCTACACAAAATCCTGTCTCAAAAAATAAATTAATGAATAAATGTTTAAATAAATAAAATGATTTCCACAATGTTGTCTTTGTGAAATTATCTTTAAACATGAACTAATTGAGAATGAGTGATACTCTGGGGAGGGGAGCTACTGGGCAGCCCAGGACGGCCTGTAACTCCGTCTCCAGAGGATCCAGTTGCCTCTTCTGTCCTCCACAGATGACCTGACCCAACACACACATAA
Source organism: Rattus rattus (assembly GCF_011064425.1). Taxonomy (NCBI): domain Eukaryota; kingdom Metazoa; phylum Chordata; class Mammalia; order Rodentia; family Muridae; genus Rattus; species Rattus rattus. Next base: position 143,355,232 of record NC_046156.1, on the reverse strand, counting down.
AAACACTTAGAATGAATGACACTAGGGTCTGAGGATGTTGGCAGACTTGGTATAGTGCTTATGTAATTAATAGCCAAACAGTGGTGAGAGGGGTAGGGGTGTGTGTGTGTGTGTGTGTGTGTGTGTGTGTGTGTCTAAAACCTACAAGAAATCAGAAACCTTGAAGGAATCAGAAACAGGTCTCTGCCACCAAGTGCCCTGTGCCAAGGGAACTGTGACTAACAAGGGGCTCTCCTCTGTAAATGGAGTGCTTAGGAATTCCCCCACCCCTTCCAGTCTCCAACTAACAAGCAGGGACCTGTTCTCCCCTGTAGCCCCCATACTTACTGTTAGGGTTCTGCCATATTTAAGGGAATCCCCCCTGATGCTTACCAGGGGAACCCCTGAAGAATGGGGCAATCCCAAGCAATCTGTCCCCTAATTTCACTCTAAATTTTGTAAAACGTCATGCTATCTCTGTGGGACCAATAGGAACGAACTCCTAGACCTGGCTCAGCTGAGCTTTGGTCAGACCAAACTGTCCTTTAGTGCCTGGGTAGAGGCTTTTGCTGCTCTGCACTTTGCCTGTTACGCTTCAGAAACAGTGGCCCATGCTGCTTCTGTGGAATGGGCACAGCTTGTCTCCCAGAAAGATGGGGCTATTTTACTCTCAAGCAAACAAAAAAAGTAAGACTTTGAGAGAGAGGGCTTATGATGTCTTTCCTCACAACCTTCTTTGATAAACTTTTCTGTTGACTCTTTTATCTAAAGAGAACTTACAGGGGTTGGGGATTTAGCTCAGTGGTAGAGCGCTTGCCTAGGAAGCGCAAGGCCCTGGGTTCGGTGCCCAGCTCCGGAAAAAAAAAGAACCAAAAAAAAAAAAAAGAGAACTTACTCTTTCGAAAACACTGAGTTAGACCCACGTATGGTGGCTCACTTGTTTAACCCTAGCCCTTAGGAGGCTGAGGCAGGAGGATGAGGACTTCAAAGTGTGCCCGACCCTAGAGAATATTTTCAGCTAAGGTAATCCCTTCCTATCAAAGCTAAACACAATGTTGTATCTATAAAATTATAAGATACATTGTTTTTAGTTGCTACATTAAAAATTAAACTTTATTGTTCAAGTATAGTTGTAGGAAAAAAGGAAAGTCTCACCCACTATTTACAGCACCCAGAATTAATGTGAAAATAGTATATCTGTCTGTACTTAGCACTCTAGTTTGGATACTTGTGAGTTGGGTCCTATCTCGTTCTTAGCAATTCATGCATTTTAATATCACTAAATACCCTGTGTCATTTCAATCACTTACCGTATATGGACATGGATAGCTGTCATAATCAGGGCATTGTTTTACTGTCTTTTGCCAATCCTCCCCATTATAAACAACTTTTTTTTTTTTTTTTTGAGGTAGGGTTTCGAGTAACCCAAGCTAGTCATCTTGAAGTCCCAATCCTCCGGCCTATGCCTTCCAATTAGCAATAATCCGAGCCTCGGATAAACCTCACTGGCTGTGATACTGCCACTACGCAAAGCTCGGCCTACGCCTTCCAGTGGTAGCCTAAGACTTGTTCCACTGTGCTCAGTCAGCATTTTTTTATATTACTTATTTTATGTATATAAGTACACTGCAGCTGTCCTCAGACACACCAGAAGAGGGCATCGGATCCCATTACAGATGGCTGTGAGCCACCATATGGTAGCTAGGAACTGAACTCAGGACCTCTGGAAGAGCAGTCAGAGCTCTTAACCACTGAGCCATCTCTCCAGCCCCCCAGTCAGCTTTTAAACAACTTTCTAACTGACACCCTTGAAAGAACAACACTGTAATGTTTTCTTTACTTATTTATTTTGTGGTGCTGGGAATAGAGCTCAAGGCCTATTCTACCGGCCAATTGAGCTATAGTCCTAAGTTCCTGTTCTATTTCCTTAAGATAAATGCTAAAAATACACACACACACACACACACACATTATCCTTTTATCTAAAAAGTTACTCTTTCAAGAATATTGAATTCCATTACATTATATATACATATATCTTATATGTATGTGCATGTATATTAGATATTATATATTTTTCATATACGCACACACAGAAACATGTTCCCTCCCTCCACCCTCACAGTGTGTGTGTGTGTGTGTGTGTGTGCATGCGCGCGCGTGCACGTGTGTGTGTTCATATGCACATCCTGTTTTTTACTTAATAATGTGTACCACAGGGAGTGCGTGGAGGTCAAAGGACACTTTGAGTGGGTTCTTTTCACCAATGGTTGGGCTTGGTGGTCCCGGTTGTGTTCGGTTTTGGTTTACTGGGCAGGAATTCAGTAGGGTACCCTGGCTGACCAGCCAGCCCCAGGGTCTGCCCGTATCAGCACAGGAATTGCAAAGCACACCCTAACCACCCTAACCACCCTAACTACCACACGCAGCTTTTCCACGTGAGCTCCGGCGATGCACCACACCTGGGAGCCTGAGGCAGGAGACTGCTGAAAGCTCCCAAGGCGAGCAGAGGCTACCAAGGCTGTCTCCAAACAACATCAAGAAGACACTGCCCTATTTAAAAAAAAAAAAAAAAAGCTACTTGCATAGCCCCTAAAGGAAAATGTGTTTTTATTGTAAGTAGGGAACAAGAAATCTTGTATATATACACATGAAAAAAGCTGGTTCACTGATTCACAAAGAAGCATTGTAAGTCAGTTTTAAAAACACAAATAATAAGGAAGGCGTGGTGGCACAGGCATGTAATCCTAGCCTTGGAAAGGAGGAGGAAATTCAAAGCCAAGTGAGTTCAAAGCCTGGACTATGAGACCCTGTCTCAGTCTAAAAGCACAAAACTCGTAAGTAAATAAATAGCCACAAATAGGATAGAATTAAAACGTGCAAAGGACTGTATTAGAAAGTTACCAAAAAAGAAGAGTGAGTACCATGGTCTGGACATTTGTGTCAATTCCAAAGTCATATATCATATTCCAGGGTCAGGAGGCCAAGAGAACTCATACATCATATTCCTGAGGCAGGAGCGATGGGAGTCTTCCAGAAGACTTCGATTCCCAGCGCCCTCATGGGTGCCTCCCAGCTGCCTGCAGTCCCACTCCAGGGGAGCCAATGGGCCACCTGCACTCAGATGAGACACGTTAATACAAAAATAAATCTTAAGAAAATATTTTTTTAAAAAATAGCAGTGTCTTTTCAATGAGATTAGTTCATGAGGAAAGAACTCTAAGAGATTAAAGATGTGCTGTGGTGGTGCACACCTTTGATCCCAGCACTCTCGAAGTAGAGGCAGACCTATCTCTGTGAGTTCAAGGCCAGCCTGGTCTACCGAGTGAGTTCCAGGACAGCCAGAGCTACACAGAGAAACCTTGTCTCAAAATAACAGCAACAACAAAAGAGTACAGTGTTAAATTTGGAGGTTTGAACCTGTGACCCCAGTACTTGGGAGTGGAGGCTCCTAGTAGGATCCAGAATTCAAGGTCAATCTCAACTATGCCAACCTGAGCTACAGAAAATCCTATTAAAAATAATATAGACTGGGCGTGGTCAGTACACACCTTTAATCAGGGAACCCTAGAGGCAGAGGCCTTAGACTCTTTGTGAGTTCAAGCCTAATCTACCTAGAGAATGCCAGGCAAGCCAGGGCTACCTAATGACAGGCTGTTAGGCCAGGTGTGGTGTCCGGGTCTTCAGTCCCCGCACCTGGGAGCCGCACACAGGTGATTCTACAGTTCTAGGTCAGCTTGGTCTCCTAGTGAGTCCCAGTAAAGGCAGAAGGACACAGTGAGGCCCCGTCTCAAAAAACAAAACAAATCAGGAGCCTCTGCCTCTTGAGCAATATGCAGTAACCAAACAGCCCCGGTCAGAAGGACATGTACATGAATCCACCTAGGAAGCCATGCATGAAGGAGTTTGAATCAGGATCTTACTATATATCTCAGACAGACCTCAAGATATTTACCCTCTGCCTTAGGTCCCCATGTGCCAGGACCGCAGACAATGCCATCAGATTTGGTTTTGTCTTTCATATTTTTTTTTTTTTTTTTTTAATTCATGAAGCCTTTTGTTTTGCTTATAGTCTTATTCTGTAACTTTGATTGACTTTTGAACTCTCAGCAGTCCTTCTGCCTCAGCTTCCCAACTGGTGGTGGGATTAGAAGTTGAATTTTCAAAGAAACTTATTTTCTGTAGTCTAGTGTACGAAAGAATGGAGTTCAACTCCCAGAACCCATGTGAAGGAGGAGAGAGCCAGATCCATAATGCTTTCCTCTCAGGTCTCATACATGTACTAGGAAACACGTAGGCCTCAGACAACAATTATTTTTTAGATGGCTTCTCTGTGTAGTCCTGACTGTTCTAGAACCCACTCTATAGGCCAGGCTGACCTCAAACCCTGAGATCCACCGGTCTCTGCCTCCCGAATGCTAGGATTAAAGGCGTGCACCACCACTGCCAGGCCACACAATATTTTTTAACTAAAAAATTAAAAGTAACTTAATGTTGGCGCTGGAGAGATGTCTTCATGGTTATAAGCACTGACTGCTTCTCCAGAGGACCTGGGTTCAATTCCTAGCAACCATATGGTGGCCCATAGCTATGCATAACTCCAGTTCTGTGAGATCTGCCACTCCCTTCTAACCTCCACATGCACATGGTATACATACATACGTCCAGACCAAAAATAAAATACATATAAATCTTCTTAAAAATTAATGCTAAGCTAAACATCGTATGGTTTCAGTTTCTTTGTATTTAACCACAGGGCTCACTATATTCTCAGAGGGATGAAGGAAGGGTAAATTGCTTTTGTGTATATGAATTATATAAAAGTAGATTACAATGTGGATTTTTATGTCAGATAAAATGAGAACAGTGAAGGGTTTGTGGTGGTTTGAATAGACTTACATATTTGAATGTTTAATCATCAGAGAGTGGCACTATTGAGAAGGATTAGGAGGCGTGGCCTTGTTGGAAGAAGCATGTCATGGGATGGGCTTTGAGGTTTCAAAAGACCAAGCCAAGCCCAGTGTCTCTTACTCTCCCTGCTGCCTGCGGATCCTGACTTAGAACGCTCAACCACTTCTGCAGCACAATGCCTGCCTTTAAGCTACTGTGTTTATACTATGAGGTTAATGGACTGAACTTCTGAACCTGTTTGATGCTTATTATGTCTTTGGTGAAAACACCGATCCTCACTATAGCCTGTTATATACTCATCCTATATCGTAAGCTGCCTCAAACACATGCTCCTCTTGCTGCAACCTCCCCAGTGCTGTGATCTCAGGGACAAACCACCATGCTTGGTTACATTATTGTTTTCTATTCATTGAGTGGCCAACCCTTAAGATTTCTTCACTGATCGGTTGCCTGGGTAGTTAACTTGCTTCTCCTCAGTAGCCATGCGTGTCACAGCAATTCCAGTCGATAGTAAATTCTTAAGTGCAAAGCAATTACCTTCATAAAGCTCAGGTGAGAACACTGGGAAGAGAGGAAGATGACTCCTGGTGAAGTGTACCATGGGATGCCTTGGGCCCAGGCTTCCTACCCAAGTCCATCCTGTTCCTCTGGAGGCTGAGGCACAAGGCTAGCTTGAGCTGACTGGTAAGCTCCTGCCTTCCAAGGCAGTCCTAAGCAGGAAAAGCTTTCTGTTCCCCAGGCATCTTACAGATCCATAGTAAAACAAACAAACAAACTAAAACCCCAGTATGGCACCCACGCAAAACAGACACTAGGACAAATAGAATTCAATAAAGGGCCCCCCAAAACAAACACAGCTATAATACATGATTTTATTTATTAGTTTATTATTTTAGACAAGGTCTCGTGTAGCCCAGGCTAGCCTTCAACTCACTATGTAGCCAAGGGAGGCTTTCAATTCCTGGTTTTCCTGTGCCAGCATACAGATAAGGACTCACCCCTGTCCTTTGCTTAATTTGTTACTTGTCAGCTCACAAATTCCAAACCCAGACAGAGCACTGGCCTCAGAACGAGGTCTGTTGTTGGGTGTGTTTGGTTGGTTGGTTGGTTTTTCTTGCTCTGTACACCAAGCTAGTTTCAAACTCACCAAGATCCACCTGTCTGTGCCACCTGATTTAATCCTGCGCTGGGATTAAAGGTGTGTGTACAGCTAAGGAAAATGGTTTATACCACAAAATGTTCTGGATTTAATGAGAAGTAAAAACAGCCTGCTCACCACAGGGCTCAGTCAGCAAGTCATTAAAGGCATCTTCCGAGCTCCATCAACTGTGTATCAGAAGTAGGGCTGGTAAGATGATTGAGCCCACGGGGCACTTGTCCCCAGGCCCCACCTGTTGGAAGGAGAGAACCAACTCCTACAAGCCGTCCTCTCTGAATGTGTGTGCTGTCTTCCACAATAGACAAGTGAATGCTGCTGTTGTCCTTTAAGGATTTAATACACAAGATTGTTCCAACTCTCTAGAAACACGAACTTTACTAAGGGAGGAGTACATCCAAATTAGTAATGACGGAGCTAGCTCAGTGATAAGAGCACTTACCTATCCTTGAGATTCTGGGTTCCATCTCCAGCAACCAAAATAATTATGAAGGTTAAATGTTAATAGACTTATGTACAAGTTGCTATGGAAACATGGACTACTGCTAGTGGCTTGGGAAACAGAATACTCTTTTTTTTTTCTCCATTAATTTGTTTATTCACTTTACAGCCGGACTGCAGTGCCCCTCCCTTACACCCTTACACACACACACACACACACACACACACACACACACACACACACACACACACACACACTCCCCTTTCTCTTTCTCCTCACGGCAGGTACCAACCCACCCTGGTGCATTAAATCACAGTAGGACTAAGCACATCCGCTCCCACTAAGGCCAAACAAGGCAGCCCAGCTATAGGGAAGGGATACAAAGGCTCCCAACAGAGTCAGAGACAGCCCCTGCTCCAATTGTTTGGGGACCCACATGAAGAACAAGCTGCACATCTGAGCCATATGGTTAGGGGGCCTATGTCCAGCCTGTGCATACTCTTTGGTTAGTGGTTCAGTCTCTGTTGGCCTCCCCCTCTGTTCCCTTCCCCCGCTTTTTTTCTTCTTTCTGGAGACAGGTTCTCCCTCTGTAACTCAGACCAACCTGAACTGTACTATGTAGCATGCTTGAATTCAGAGCAGTCCTCCTGCCTCAGCCTGCTAAATGTGGGATTACAGGCATGAGTTACTGCGCCCAGGTCAGAAAGAAAGCCTTGAAGCAGAATTTTTAAGATACAAGAGGAATACGTCAAAGTAAAGTTTATTTCAAACATAAGCAAATATTTCAGAGGTCAGTGTGTTTAGACTGTAGGAGAAAGACTTGAGGTGAGGCAGGGTGATCAGTACAGAGACTAATTAGGGGTTTGGAATTGGAAATCAGTGACAGAAAGTTTGGTTCAAGGGCCCAAACCCTGGGTTCAGTCCAAAACAAGACAACAATAAAGGCTTTGGAGTTTTTCTCTGGTAAGATAAAACAAAGAAACGGGAAGGTTTTAAAGCTCAAGGCTGACGACATCAGTACTTGCTCACAACTGTCTCCTTCATACTAACCATATGGTCATCCATCCATCAATTCGATCTTTTTTTTTTTTTTTTTTTTTTTTTTTTTGGTTTTTTTTTTTTCCGCTTGCGCTTGCTAGGCAAGTGCTCTACCGCTGAGCTAAATCCCCAACCCCCATCAATTCGATCTTTAACTTGACCGTCTTGTAGTTTCTCGTACCAGGAAGACAAGGTATGTAGCCCTGCCACATTTGATTAGTTGATTTGAAAATAAAGCAATGTTTCTTCTAAATTTGCTTCATTTGGGATAGTATGTATGAATCTCACATATTTAAAATGCAACCATCAGGCCCACTTTAGAGGACCATTGCTGAGCTGCAGATCTGAGACCTTAGAGAGATAAGATAGTTAACCCCCTCGCCTCTTACAGTCCTACCCAAGAAGCTAGAGACACTATGGTACTCGGATTGTCTCCACCTGCCTCCCACCTCATGGGGACACTGAGAATTCTCTACTCCCGTCTCTCTCTCTCTCTCTCTCTCTCTCTCTCTCTCTCTCTCTCTCTCTGGATGAGGCCACCCACTCACCTCAAAAATATTAATCCAGAACTGCTCCTGTCAAAAGGAAATGCGGGGCGGGGGGTGCGTAAAAGTGGAGCAGAGCCTGAAGGAAAGGCCTTCCACAGACTGCCCCACCTAGGGATCCATCCCACATGCAGCCACCAAACTCAGTCACTATTGCTGATGCCAAGAAGAGCTTGCTGACAGGATCCCGGTTATAGCTGTCCCCTGAGAGGCTCTGACAGAGCTTGAGCAATACAGATGTGGATATACACAGCCAAACATTGGACTAAGTACAGGGACCCCAATGGGGAAGTTAGAGAGCTGAAGTGGTTTGCAACCCCATAGGAAGAACAGCAATATCAACCAACCAGACACCACCAGAACTCCCAGGGACTAAACCACCAACCAAAGAGTACACAGTGGGGGTTGGGGGATCATGGCTCCAGTTGGATATGTAACAGAGGATGCCCTTGTCTGGCACCACTGGGAGGGGAGCCCCTTGGTCCTGTTGAGACTTGATGACCCAGAGCAGGGGAATGATAGGGCGCTGAGGCAGGAGTGTGTGGGTGGGTGGGGGAGCACCCTCATAGAGACAGGGGGAAAGAAGAGGAGATAGAGGGCTTGTGGAAGGGAAACCAGGAAGGGGGATAACATTTGAAATGTAAAGAAAATAACCAATAAACATTTTCTTAAAAAGTAAAAAACTTTTCTATTTTTTTAGTGTGTGTGTGTGTGTGTGTTACTGTTTAACCTAGTGACACACACACTAGACAAGCCCCTTCCACTGAGCTATCCTCCCAGCTCAACAATGAAGACAACAATGGTTTTATCAGGCAGTAGTGACCCTTCTCAAGTCCTTACTGTGGTACAGGTAGGAGATAGAGACAGGAAAATCAGGTGTTCTCATTTCAGCTACTTAGAGGATTCAAGTCCTGTCTGAAGGGGAGTTATAGGAACCATATGAAAACGTGCAATTTTGTAAGCTATTTAAGTATAATTAAACAATTTCATGCATAATAACTGAACAACAATAATATCTATAATCCCCAATCCAACTCCCAATACACAAAGGTGGAGCTCTTCATGATCAGCAAACATAAGGCTCCCCTCAAAACGTTTTGTCCTTCCTCCCCCAGCAACACAAGAACCTCTGTGTGCTACCTGGCACAGTGATACCCTCCTACAATCCTGTGCTTGGGAGACTGAGGCAGTAGAATTTCATGTTTGACTGTAGTCAGGCCTGCACAGTGAAACCCTGTCTAGAAAAGAAAACAAAACCAAAACAAGACACCGCTGCACCTGGACAGGCAAGAGAGTAGGAGAAAATGTACACAGGGACCTCTGAACGGTTGCAGACCTCAGAGAGAGCCAGCCTTCGACACTGTCGATATGCTACCTACTCTCTTGGGTCAGTAGCAACAGCCTAGTGGGCAGGGACAGCCAACTGAAGACAGGCAGGTGTGTTGTTTCCCTGCTTCTGAGATGAGAAGCAAATCTTTCTTTTGGCTTACCAGGCTTCCTGACCCAGCCCTGTTTGCCCAGGCCAGTCACAGCCAGAGGTGTGTTAGGCAAAGTTACCATGCTCACCAGTCTGTGGAACGTTCAGGCTTGCTGAGCGAGCACAATTCAGGTCTTGCCTTCTTGCTACCAACAGCCCCGGATTCTATTGTTGATTCTCCCATACTGTGCTTTCCAGGTTTGCTCAAAAGACGTGTGGTGGAAATCTCATGCTTGATGTCACTTGAGTTCGTGAATTTAACATCTTCTAAGTCACCTCCAGCGGATAGGCACAAGTCACACCCACACACACAGTGTGGCGCCTAGGGGCAAGTTACTTAGTAACTCTGGATACTGGCTTCTTCATTTGTAAAATGGGGCTAATAATAGAATAAAGCAAGCTCCTAAGTTCATTGTGAAGATTTAATAAGATAATGCGGGTAAAGCACTCAGCTCAGAGCCTGGTGGATAACTCATTTAGTGCACATATCTAAGTAGTGTGTGTTTGTCAGGTCTTCTGTCACATACAGATCAATGGTGACTTGGAGTAGACATGATCCAGATGACAGACAGGTCAGGTACCCTGGTCTGACATGTGACCTTATGCACATGTCATGCAATGGCACTCTGTACCCCAAAGATTTTATCATTAACATGTGTCGATTAAAATGATCAAGATAATAAAGGGATAACACAATCTTTGCGCTCTCTCTCGCTCTCTCTCTCTCTCTCTCTCTCACAGTCTAATGTGATGTGTTCATGATCATCAAACAGATGTAAGGAGGAGGAGGAGGAGTTGTGCTGGTTGGTCTTGTGTCACCTTGATACAAGCTACAGTCATCAGAGAGGAAGAAGCCTCAGCTGACGAAACGCCTCTGTGAGATCCAGCTAAGAGGCATTTTCCCAATTACTGATCAATGAGGGTGCCATCCTGGGCTGGTTGTTCTGGGTTCTCTAAGAAAGCAGGCTGAACAAGCTGAGTGAAGCACCAGTAAGCAGCATTTCTCCGTGGCCTCTGCAACAGCTCCTGCCTTCAGGATTCTGCCCTATTTGAGTTGCTGTCCTGACTTCCTTTGGCGATGAACAGCAATGTAAAAGTGTAAGCCAAATAAACCCTTTCCTCCCCACCTTGCTTTTTGGTCATGGTGTTTCATCACAGCAGTAGAAGCCCTAAGACAGGTCAGGACTGAGGAGAGCAGAGAGCTCTGGGAGCATCAGAGTGAGGATAGACTAGACTAGACTGCACCAGAGAAAAAAAAAGAAATAAAATCCTCTGAGGTCGTCAAGATGGCTTTCCAGGGACACAGACCTTAAGGGGAAGAATGGTTACTGTTGACCCTGTGAAGAGGAGAAAAGCATCTCTAGAGTTTTAGAGGAATGTGTTGCTGTGGGCTGAAGGGCAGAAAGCAGGCCCAAATGGCTACATTTGAGGGGAGCACTATCTGAGATAAAGAAAGTGGGACCCATAACACAGCTCTCTGGAGCAAATGTGCTTATTTATTCCCTTTTATCCCTTTAAAGAAAATCAGGATCTTACACTATGGGGAACTGCAGTCAACATAGAGACTCTGTCTCACCTGTTTATTTCCAACAAATAATGGTTGAGAAACCTGTGAACTCAGGAGGCAGTGCATCTCTCTCTCTCTCTCTCTCTCTCTCTCTCTCTCTCTCTCTCTCTCTCTCACACACACACACACACACACACACACACACACACACAGAGAGAGAGAGACACACAGAAAGAGGAGACACAGAGAGGACATCACACAACACACACACTGAGAGAGAGAGAGAGAGAGAGAGAGAGAGAGAGAGAGAGAGAGAAGGACTGTAACTTTAATTTTTTCAAAGTCTATTTCAATGATGGTTCTTAAATGAAAGCTCCCTTACAGCCCACCACCCACCAGAGGTAGTGGAAAAGGATATGGGGAAGTGAACCTGTTTAGAAAGGGTCTTTGGAGCAACTCCCATCTGTGATGTCTGGAAATCGGCAGTTCAGTTCACAGGTCAGCAGTGGCAGCTCTCTATCCACTCGCAAACACCTCACGGATGCACCAGCAGCCCCGTTCGGTACACGCGTTCAGCTATGTCAGCAAGCCTTTAGCAAGCCAAGCTCTGCCTCAGTCACTGTCTGTGGAGTTCTGTTTATACCCGCTCCAAACATCACGTGTCCGCCACAGGCCTGTCTCAGCTGACGTCACTCTGGCCATCAGCCCAAGTCCTCGGAAGCAGGAAGAAACTGCAGCACAGCACGAGAAGTTTGTGGTGCATTTCTCTCTATGGAGTCCTGACAAATGGAGCTCAATGACGAATGTAAGGAAGACTAATACATGCGAGTTGTTAGAAAAGAATCCTTCACCGTGTATCCTTTCACATGCTTGCTTAGCAGAACATCCTCTTTCCTGTGTCTGCTTCAATGAAATGTTCCTTCACGAGGCTGCCTTAGTCTTACACCTGTGTCCACTTAAACAAAACACTTCTTCATGTGTTTGCCCCAGCAAAACACCTTCCAACACAACCCCCTTAAGTTTCCACTTCAAAGGACCAAAGGCTATGGACCAGCGGTTCTCAGCTTTCCTAATGCTGCAACCCTTTAACACAGTTCCTCATGCTATAGTGGCCTCAACCATAACATTACATTTGTTGCCACTTCACAACTGTAATTCTGCTCCTACTATTATAAATCATAATGTCAATATCTGATGCAGGATATATCATATTCGACTCCTGTGAAAGGGTTATTCAACCCCAAGGGGGTCATGGGTCATGACCCACAGGTTGAGAACTGTAGAGGCTGTTAGAAAGGTGATGAGCTAATGAGTTGGGGATTTAACTCAGTGGTAGAGCGCTTGCCTAGAAATGCAAGGCCCTGGGTTCGGTCCTCAGCTCTGAAAAAAAGAAAGAAAAAAAAAAAGGTGATGAGCATTTAGTTTGATAAAGATAATAGAGGAGAGAACTGACAAATCTGGATGTGGAGAATTAAGAAGAAAACAGCATTGCACATAATTCTCAGGTTTCTGAGACTACTCTCTGAAACATGTAGCTCCTGAAGAGGAAACGTTAGGGATGTGTAAAATTCGAGACTCACATTTGGCAATCTGACTTTGAAGTCATTGCAAGACATTTAAAAAGGTATGTAGGCTACCACTCATAGGAAATATATACATGAAATATATACATTCATAGGAAAACATACATACCATACATAATATACTATATGTGTTAGGTGCAGTATATATGCATGTATAGGTTGTCTACATACAAGTGGTGAGAATACTGATCCTGCTTCATAGAGATGTCACATAAACATAGAGAGTAGGAGCATGTAAGTAACTGTATTAGGAAGAGACGTCATGGAAGGTACTGGGCTGGCAGGAGAAGGGTATAAGGAAATGCCTGAGCAGCTGGGAAGATGACAGGTGAGCAGAAGGCTTAACCAATTGTCATAAACATAGTCTGGTTATGCCACTTTTAAAACTTTTTTCTAGTAGGGTTTTCCTTATAGTCTTGACTATCCTAGTACTGGCTCTGTAGACCAGGCTGGCCTTGAACTCAGAGATCTGCCTGCCTCTGCCTCCTGAGTGCTGGGACTAAAAGAATATGCCACCATTGCCTGGCTTTTTCCTGTTTGCTTATTTATTTGTTTTTGTAAACACTTTAATCTTTAAATGTATTCATTCACAATTTCATTCACTTTCAATGCACTTTGACTGTATTCCCTGACCCCATTTTCTTCTCTTGCTCTCTTTCTCGTTAATGCCTTCTTCTTTCTGATGGGTCTCCATCTTACCCTCACATCTTTTGTACGTGAGGGTGTTCCACTACATCTAATTTAGTGCTGCTTGCATAGGCATGTGTCAGTCAGTAGTCACATGAGCGAGAGCAAGAGGGATACTCCATTTGCCCCATTGACTGCTGACAGCAGCTCAGTGAAGGATGAGGCCAGGAACTCCTCCCTGGTCCATAGTAGAATGCTGTTGGTCTTGTGTAGGTAACTACTGATGCTTGGAGTTCACGAGGACAGGACCATGTCATCTCCAGAGGACATTCTTCCCACCCCGCTTCCTTCTGTGATATTCCCTGGGCTTTGTGTGGAGGTGAGGGTAGCGATGATGTCCGTTGTTGGGATAAACAGTCAAAAGTCCCTTATTCACAGTACTTTGAATAGTTTTGAGTCTCTGCAATTAACCTTTGCTCACTACAAGCAGAAGTTTCTTTGGCAAGGCTGAGAGCAGCACTAGTCTATGAATAAACACAAATGTGTAGGTAGCAAAACAGTAGTGTAGTAGTGGGTTCCTTCCTGGGGCCTATGACCTCCCGAGCCATGGACTTTTGACCACTTTTACAGTACCAAGTATGGATTCCGCCTGTGAGAGGGTCTACAATCCAATCATAAACCATTGGTTACTCCCACACAGCCATGCCACTAATGCATCTTGCTTTGCAGATTGGCACTGGAATCACAGGATTCATAGATGGGTAAAACTGTAAACAACTTTCTTCCCCAGCATCAGGCATAGATCATGGTACAATGAAAGCTGGCCAACACGAAGGAAGTTTCTATTGAGTTCCAACCTGATTCTTGCAACCAGTATGTAGTGTCTTCAGTAAAAAGGGTTTTATCATACAGTTCTAATGAGGAACCAAGAACAAAGCCAATAGCATGCAATATTTGGGGTGCCTCTGGCCTCCCTGACCAACAACTCATAAGGAGGTATCCCATCCCAGGCACTGGGATTTTTGCTTTATAATTTATGGCTTCCGGGAGCAGTGTTATTCACTCATGCAAGGAATCTGCCTTCAAACTCTCTTTTGAAAAGTTATATTTTTAAAAGCTTACAAAATCATAGGTTTCCATATGGCTTTTCCATACACTCCTTATCTTGTTAGCTCTACCTCCTACCCTCTCACTTCCCATAGCCCCTATTTTCACTTACACATTTCTACCCATGGTGATATAAAATTTTTGAGGCAGGATCTCTGTACATAGGCCTAGCTATCCTGCAACTCCTTATGTAGCTGGGGATGGCCCTCAAATTCACAGGAACACTCATGTTTCTGCTGGGATTAAACACGTGCACCTCCATACCCAGCCTGGTAATCCAATTTTCGACAGTTGGTCCTTAAATTCTGTTAATAAGAAAACTAATAAAGAAGCAGAAACCATATGTCCAAAAAGTAAAACTGTTTTATAAACGGATAGTTAGTGAATGTGAAGTATGGAAACAGTTACCAAAACAAAGTGCGGCATTCCTCAAGACTTTTTTTTTTTTTTTTTTTTTTTTTTGGTTCTTTTTTTGGGAGTTGGGGACCAAACCCAGGGCCTTGCGCCTTGCTAGGCAAGTGCTCTACCACTGAGCTAAATCCCCAACCCAGGCACATACTTTTAATCTCATCCATCACTCGGGAGCCAGAGACAGGTGGGTATCTCTGGGTTCAAAGCCAGCCTGGTATACAGGGTGAGTTCTAGGACAGCCAAGGATACACAGGGAAACCCTGTCTCAAAAAAAAAGGAAGGAGAGAGGGAGAGAGAGAGAGAGAGAGAGAGAGAGAGAGAGAGAGAGAGAGAGAGCAAGCACCATAAGGTCCTGAGGGTGACCAAGTAGGTGAAAGTGTCTTGGAACGAGCCATATTTGCAGTGACACAAGCTGGCACTGGGTAATTCATAAGTTGATTATTGAAGAGAAGTAAGTATTGGGACATGTGCAGAGATTTTTTTAAAGCAAGGAATCAACATAACAGCTGGGAAACTCCAGGCCATCATATAAAATTGGGGGGGGGGTGACATTGAAGACCAGAGAGTGTCACCTAGATGTCATCATAGTAGAAAAATAAGAAACACAGTTCAGCAGGCTTTTTTGCTTTTGTTGTTGTTGTTGTTGTTGTTGTTGTTGTTGTTCTTCTTCTTCTTCTTCTTCTTCTTCTTCTTCTTCTTCTTCTTCTTTCTTCTTCTTCTTTCTTCTTTAGACAGGGTCTCTGTCTTAAGATCTGGACTGGGGATTTTTCGACACACGTTCTGGAAATTACTAACTTATAGCAAGTCGTTAAAACCAGAGGAATGAATAAATGAAGGGAAACACATAGTCGAATGAGACAGAGACCTTGGTTCCTGGGCAGAACTAGAGCTTAAACACTGGACCTTGTGCATGTCAGGCAAGCAATCAGAGAGAGAGAGACGGAGAGGGAGAGGGGGAGGGGAGGGAGGGGAGGGAGGGGGAGGGGAGGGGAGGGAGGGAGGGAAAAGTTGCATAGAGTTGCATAAGGAAAAGGTGAGACAGGAATCCGGGGTAATTCTGCTTCTGGTAATCATGTCAACTGTCCCTTTCTGTATCCGAGTCCTGCCTTCCATCCTTCTGAGCCTGCTTCTGCTGTTCTGCCTGGAAGAAAAAGCACCTGCTCTTTTCCCTGCCTTTACCAGCCCTTCCTGTGTTCCGGTATTGCCATTGAGAACCTAGCAAACTTCTAACTTGGGTTACATCATCTCTAGCCCCTGTTCCCCTTCCTTCCACTCTTTCCCTCTGGAAGCTGTGGAGTCTGTGCTAGCTACAGGCCGTATTTGCATGGCTCACTTTGAGCCATCAGAATTAGGCTAACTCAATCTCTCTCTCTCTCTCTCTCTCTCTCTCTCTCTCTCCCTCTCTCTCCCATCCCCCAACCCCGACTCTCACCCCCCCTCCTCCCTCCACCCTTCTGTCGTTTCGTTGTTGTTTTAAAGACAGAATCTTGTTCTATAGCCCCGGCTAGCCTAGAACTCACTATATGGACCAGGGTAACGTCGAACGTGCATAACCACCTTCCTTGCCTTTGCCTCTCTGCCTCCCAAATGTGAGGATTACGTGTATTTACCACTATGATTGACTTGGATTATTGTCTTTTAAAGACAGGGTGTCACCTGAGTACTTAGGCTACCAATCTGCCAGGCAACATTTACTCATTGGTACAACAATGGCGGGAACTGTTCTAGCTTTGAACTCATAGAGATCTGCCTGCCTCTACCTTCCAAGTGCTGGGATTACGTGCTACCACTCCTGGCCCTAAATTTTTCATATAATTAATCTTTATATATTTCTGTACTATACTTGGATTCTACGTTAATAGTCAGATTTTTGGAAAAGCCCTTTATCTTAGCTATATCTAACAGACTAAAGTAAGATTTCTTATTTCTTATTGATCCTAAATCCCTGTGGTGAACTTCAAATAATAATGATGATTCAATGTTGCTACCAAAGATTTACTTGTTGTGATTTTCTGTGTGTGAACTTTGCATGTGCATATGTGCAACATTTCTATGCCTTGGATCCATGGAGGCCAGAAGCGGGATCAGAGCCTCCAGACTAGAGTTATAGGTGTTCGTGAGCCAGCATGTAAGCACCAGGGACAGAACTGAACAAGGCTTTGTACTGCAGGGCAGTATCTCCAGCCTCTCACGTGATGTTTCTCATTTATGTATGTATGTGTATATGTGTGTATGTGTGTATGTATGTATGTATGTATGTATGTATGTATGTATGTATGTAATGCATTGGTATGAAGGTGCTGGGAATTGAACCCAGGTCCTCTTGCTCGTAACCGCTGAGCCATCTCCCCAGCTGCTAGCAGTACTTCTCGATACCATTATATGACGTAGGTGTCCCTGCTTCTGATGTCTGCCTAGGCGACATGGGAGGTAGAGACAGGAGAACACCCAGAAGCCCTTGGCCTCACTAATGCCATGGAGAATGATGAAGAGATCTTAAACAGGGGGAAAGGTAAGGATAGGTACCCACGTTTGTCCTCTGATGTTCACATAAGCGCCACAATTCACATATGTGCACATGGTGCGCGCGCACACACACACACACACACACACACACACACACACACACAAATAAATAGCAGCAAGGGCTGCTAAGATAACTCACTGAAAGAAGCTTGCCACCCAGGCCTAGTGATTTCACTTGATCTCCCAGACCCACACAGTAAAAGATGACAACTGACTCTGACATATGTGTACTGTGTGTGGCAAACATGAAAAAAGTAGCCAATAGGGAAACAAGGACAGTAAATGATGCTGCAATTCTAACAGACAAATGCACGTAGCCCAGGGAAACGTGAGGGAATGGTGGGTGCTGGAGTAGAGAAAGGGGAATAAAAGATGCCTTAGCAGTGAAGAGCATGTGCTGCCCTTCCAGAGGACACAGGTTCGATTCCCAGCACCCACCAGGCAATTCCCAACTGACTCCCAAGTCCAGTTCCAGGGGATCCTGGGACTGCAGAGGTCTACAATCATGTCTGGCTTTCTGAGCCCTGGGGATCTGAACTTGCATCTTCATAGTTGTGTGGTGAGCACATTACCCAGGGAGCTGTCTCCTCAGCCCTAACTCAGCTCATATTAGCTATACATGAGTTCATGACATTTTCATACATGTCTATAATGGGTTTGGATCATCTTCAACTCCCATCACCCTTTGTGTCCCCGACACACCTGGTCTCTCAGCTCTTTACCAAGGAGCAGGAGGCTGATTGAGTTAACTGTCACCCAGATGCTGCTAGGCAGTGTGACAGCACGATTTCAGGCTTATCAAAAAATGCCGTGGTAGGTTGAAACTGTTTGACTTGTGAATTGTCAGGCAAAAGGAAGCCCATGCTTACCACTGAAAAAAGACAGCAACCAAGCGTGCTGACTCACACCTATAATCCCAGCATTTGAGACATGCAGGCAGGAGGATCAGGAGTTCAAGGTCAGCCTTGGCTATATAGTACATATCAAGTCTGAGGCAAGCCTGGGCTACCTGAGACCTTCCAAAAACCAATTCAATGTAAAAAAAAAAATTAAAGCAGGAATAAAAGAAAAGAAATGTAAAAGTCAGGCATTGCATCTTAATTCTGTGAGGCTTTGGTCCCACTCTAGCAAAGTGTCAATCCCTGTGAGAGAGGAGAGAGCGTTTTGCTCAGTTTATAAGTCACAGGAAAGACAACAGAAAATCTTGGAGGTCACGGCCCTGTCGGCATGTTCACTCACTCATTTGGCCCAATTACCCACGCTCTATTTTTAGCTCCTGGAAATTGGGTGATTGTTAATCTGCATGGTTGCATGCCATCCCAAAATGTCACCGCAAGAGCTTTCTTATCTGTCATCCTCTCCTTACTGTGCCTCAGAAAACACTTGATTCGCCTTAGCAGTCAACAACAACAGCAGAAATAACAGTGCTTGGAAACTAATTAAAGAGTCTGGCTGCCTTTGAAAAAGTTCCAGGAGAGGGCTGGGAGCACAGCTCAGTGGTCCCTAGGCTGCGTGAAGCCCTGATTCTCAGCACCACGTAAAACTGGGCTCCGTAAAGTTTACCTGTCAGCCTGGCACTCCGGTGGTGGAGGCAGGAGGATGGAAAGTTCAAGGTCATCTGAGACTACACAGCTAGTTCAAGGTCAGCCTGAGCAACCCAGACTGCCTCTCTAGGAAAAACAACATGGAAACAAGTTTCACAAGAGAGCCTCTGCCCCGTGCTACAGACAGCCCAGCAGCACACTGTCAGATGTTGTATTAGTAAACAAAGCAGGATTATTATGTGGGAGGTGGTTTTGAACCCTGGAATGTAAGCAACAGTCCATCGAGCTGTCAGTGACTCAGTTTTAGATACTTTCGCTTAGCTGTCTTATTTGACCTTCCCTTTCCTTGACCCAGAGGTGGATTCTAGGCAGTCTCCACACCTAACTATATGGGGTTTGTTTGCTTTGTTTTGTGAGATAGGATTTCACCAGGGCAGGCCAACCTGGAACTCCCAATTCTCCTGCTTCCAGGAATGTGGCCACGCCTGGTAAACCGTGAGTGTTAGCTTAGTTTAGCTATGGCTTCTTTTGGGTGCTTTTGGTTTTGAGCCAGGGTCTCATGCAGGCCAGACTAGCCTGGAACTCACTATGTGACCAAGCATGACCCTGAGGCTCTGATCTTCCCACCTCTACCTCTTAGCTACTGGTTATAGGTGCCACACTGCCATTACTAAATCTCCCAGTTGTGCCATGTCCCCTGTCTGATAACAGGTTTTAAAAACTCACTCTCAGTTTGATTAAGGAAAAAGAAATCATTAAGGATTTTAGACACTCTTATACTTCTTTTAATTAATGTATAGGATCAGAGTGGTAGCCCTTATGAACGTCTGTTATACAGTCCTGAAAAGTATGTATTGAATGGATAACCGAGCAGTGACCTGTGAAGAATAATGCATTGTAAAGTTCTGTGTAATATTTAAAAAATGTTAGCCGGGCAGTGGTGGCACATGCCTTTAATCCCAGCTCCCGGGGGCAGACGCAGGTGGATTTTTGTGAGTTTGAGGCCCAGCCTGGTTTACATAGCAAGTTCCAGGACAGCCAAAACTATGTGGAGAGATTATGTCTCAAGCAAACAAACAAAAACGAACAATGTTATGGCTCCAGGCTGGCCTGGAGCTCCTGGCAGAGCTTCTGCCTCAGTTTCCCCAGTACTGAGATTACAGGTGTGAGGCTCCACTTCCAAAACCTTTCCATTTAAAGACTCTTCTACTACAGTGGAGGTAACATTCTTAAGATTAACAGTCATAGCTGGGGGGCAGGACATGGCCTGTAATCTTAGCAGAAGCAGGGAAACAGAAGCAGGGGGATCTTTGGGAGTTCAAAGTAAGACCGTGGCTTAAAAAAGCCAAAGTGAATAAATAGGTCAGTGAGATGGCTCAGCAGACAAAGGTGCTTGCTGCCAAGCCTGAGGATCTGAGTCCAACCTTTGGGACCTGCCATTCTGTAAAAGAGAACTGACTCCTACAGTGTTCTCTGAGCTCTCCGTGCCCAGGGCCTGCCCCCTCGACACACACAGTCAATATAATACACAAAATTTAAATGTGGAACATGTAAATAAACAATAAATACACGACACTCAAGTCATTTATAGCGATTATAATCATTACTGCACGGGCGGAACACACCTGTAATCACCGTGCTTATGAGACCAAGGCCAGCCCGGGCAACTTAGCAAGAGCTAAGCCAGCCTTGGCTATACAGTGTGACAATAATAAATGAAGGAGTTTTGGGCCTGCGCATCTGAAATGACTTTATCAGAGTGCTCTAGACCTGCCGTCTCCAAGGTATCATGACTGATCAGAAACCGCGAAGAACTGGGCCGTTTCTGTTTGTTTTGCCTTTCCAGTGTAACAATTACTAATACTTAATAAGAGATACTGACAATATTTTATGATTGGTAATAAATGCAATTTAGGGAGCTGGGTTACCCTATGTGTTCAGCATTTGCGGCATTCATGGACAAATGCCGTTAGCCTCGCTCCTCAGGTCTTTACCCTGCCGGTTTTCCCCAGTACTGCTTTAGATGTAAATCACGCTATTATTCTTATGTATTTATGTATGTATGTATGTATGTATGTATGTATGTATGTATGTATGTATGCATTTATGTATGTATGTGCTTGTTTGTTTGTTTGTTTGTTTGTTTATTTATTATCCCTCCACAGTTCCCCCCAACACAGCCTTTCAGGCATATCTAGCTGTGGACCATCTTTTTCACAAAGGACCTGTGGTTCTTGCTACTTTTCTCGGAGTGGACTTGGGAGATCTAGTCACATTCCTACCACTTAATAATTGTCATTGGCTTCAAAGAAGTCAGCAAGTTAGGCCAGGCGTGGAATGTGCCCTTAATTCCAACTCTCAGGAGGCAGAGGCAGGCAGATCTCTGTGAGTTCGAGACCAGCCTGGTTAATAAGAGTTCCAAGTGGGTCGGGCTGTTTAGGGAGACCCTGACTCAAAACCCAAACAGACAGAAAGGAAGTTAATGAGTTACCGCTTTTTTGTTTTGTTTCATCCTGGTGAGAAAGGGTCTCACAATGCAAACCAAGACTGCAGGTAAGGCACCACGCCCGACTTTTTGTTCTGGTTTAACCCTAAAATTCTTTGTTGAGGTTCTGAATTTCAAACAGATCCAATCACCCCCACCCCACCCCGCCCCCGAGTAAGGACAAGTTCTATCCTATCTGCTAACTGGCAGGCCTGCCTACCTTTCTTTGAAGTAATTAGACTTGTATTTTTCACTGCTGGGATCTCCTCCAGCCCAGGTCTGATAGACTTACCGCAATCTAAAAACCCTCCCCCACCTGACAAGAACCCCCCCACTTTGCTGCCACAGGATCCGGTGACTCAGGTTTTAGAAACGCAGTGATCTAAAACCTGCCTCTCACCTCGAAGTCACAAGTATGATTTTTGGTTTTGGACAGACCTAGTTTTGATAGACATTTGCTTGATAATACTTTAAAATTTTTCCAGGGAAATAACACACAGTTTGGCTCTGTTCCTCCCCAGCGGGGGTTTCTGTTTCGGTTTTCTTTGAGGACCTCTTGTAGATGGCAGATGACAGTCTGCAGGAAGAAGACTCATGGTTTGGATTCTCTGGTGTGCAGAGGTCTCTTCTCATCACTTCCTCCCCAAACCTGAGCCTAGCCTTGAGCACCAAGTTTCTGCCCTTAGCAGGAAGGCCTTAGAGGAGAGTCACTAAGCGAGTTTGGCCTGTCCGTGCCTGACACCAGGAAACAGGGAGGTCTCCGAACCAGGCTCACAGAGGCCACAAAGGGTTTGCCTCCATAGACACTTGGATTGGGCTTATAGGATTGGCCATTACGTCTCTTCTGAGCCCAACCAAGGCAGTAAACTATGGCTTCTTGAATCACACCTTCCTTTAGCCTTCCTGTCTGGTGCTAAGGATGGAGCTAACCCCTGCACTGTTAGCAGGAGCTGGATCTCCAGTCTAACACTGTATTCTTCCCTGTGGCATCAATGCTGAGGTCTGCAGGTGTGCACCCTGAGTCTTACTGGGTTCTTTTTGCTTGATCGTTTTCTCCTTTGTTTCTTCCTATTTTATTTTTTATTTGTCTTTTGTCTATGAATATTGACTACTCTTGTAGTCTAGATTGTCCTCCATTTGGCAAAGTATCTGAGGGTGACCTTGAATTTCCGGTCCTCTGCCCTCCCAATCGCTGAGATTGAGCCCTGGGCCACAACCGACTTAATTTCCATTTATTCTCAACTCTTTTCCTTATGTCCCTTCTGGCCAGATCTCAAGTTGATATCAACTGTTGTCATAGCAAACACCCCACCCCCACCCCCAGTTCCCCAGCCCAGCCCAAGAGAAGACACACCTAAAATTCCTACACAGTTGGATTTCTTGGGACGATGGCCCCGAGCTCATCCTGCATCCTGGTGTCCTCTGAGCCTTAGTTTCAGAGCTTCCCATTGAATTTGGAGCTCTGGTGGCTTCCGAATCTCAGCCTTAGGTGAGACACAGAGGACTGGAGGCTGAGGTGGTTTCGGGTCTAGACCTTATCAGTCCGAGCCCGACCACCGTGCTATAGAGACCCTAAGCAAAACACGTACTTCCCTTTTCTGAGGCGTAGTTTCCTCTTCTGTTAGAAAGCAGAGGTTCCTTACAGTTTCAAAGGCAACTTTTACACAGTTTATAGGCATGGTAACACTAGTTGGCTGTCCTCATTTGACCAAGTAAAGGTCAGAGTCAGCCCTGGTGGCCAGGAGCACAATGAAAGATCAAGGCCATCCTCACCACATGGTGAGTTCAAGACCAGCCTGGGCTTCATGACACCACTGGCTCAAAAATAAATAAATAAAATAAAGACAGAATAAATAAAAGTAAGATGTGGGGGAGGGACTCAAGACAGGGTTTCACTGTGCAGCCCTGGCTGTTCTGGAACTCATTCTATAGACCAGGCTAGTCTCAGACTCAGAGATCCCCCTGCCTCTGCCTCCCCAGTGCTGGGATTAAAGGAGTGTGGCACCTCTACCCAGCTAAAGGTATTTTTTTTTTTTAAAGATAGAGCTCTGCAAACATTTGGAATGCTTTACGCTTTCGCATATTGATACCACTGTTTCAATTGGAAGGTGATAATTTAGGGCTGAGACGACTCACTGGGCAAAGGCACTTACCACTAAGCTTGCTGACCTCAGTTCAGACCCCAGGACCAAGAGCTGGTTTCCCCAAGTCATTCCCTGATCTCCTCTAGTGCTCTGCTCAGTGGCATGCACACCCACGTCCGCACACCCACACGCACATGCACGCACACACAAAGAAAAAAGGAGACAACTACGCAAAAGGCCTCTTGGCACGTGATTAAGGAAGACAGGCTTACAGACGTCAGGGTTACTTAGACAGCACAGCAGACCCAGCTGGGAGGAGGCAGCAAGGACAGCTGCGCCATTAGGGGAATCTTGGGAAAGTCCTCAGCTAAGACTGACTTACATCTTCTAGACCTTTCCTTGTTATATAAAGGTGGAGGTAAAACCCTGTATGCCGCAGTCTTTGGTTGTTGTATTTGACCATTTGGATTCGTCATTGTTGTTGTTTGTTTTTGAGATTTGGCCTTACTATGTTTGCACTCATAATAAATCTCCTGACTCAGCCTTCCGAATCCACGCTATCTTGTAATACTTCTGGGACCCAGGATTCAAACACGTACCCAGCCAAGATGGACTTGATTTTGTGCACTAGTCTGAAATCACATAACAGTGTTTCTGAAAGAAAGAAAAAAAATGTATCTTCTTTTTCCAAAGAGCCAACCCTTAAATGCAGTTTTGGAATGCAATCTGTTTGAAAATGCAATAACAGGGAAGTCTGTATAAGTTAACTCTCCAGAAACATTTGGAGGTAAAAGCATATCGTCGACTATCAAAAACTTATTTCTAATGGAGGCTGAAGTTTTCAGTGCTATCATTATCTTGGGTAGATTTCGGAAGGTTCTGGGCTCTAAATATATAGACGAGGCTTATGGATTTAAAAGTACTTAAGCAGATGCCGAGACTTTAAACCCGAATTACAGATCAGTTTGATCACGTTTAAAGATCACAGAAGCCTTCTCTTGTTGCCATGGAACCCGCTAGAGTAGTGTCCACGTGTCCATTCGTCCACGTGTCCATTGGCCCACAGTTGGAGGAAGATAGTAAAAGGAAAAGTCCAGAAATAAAATAGTCTAAACATTTTGTTTCTTTTGAGAGCAGGATCTCACCATGGTACCCAGGCTGGCCTGAAACTCACAGTGGTGCCCCTGCCTCAGTCTCTCAAGTTCTGAGATTACAAAGTATGTGCTGTTCTGAGAAGTGTGATAAAATCTTTGCTGGCTTGGTCCCTCCCGAGTTTGTCCTCCTTTTATCCGTCGGGTCCACGGTGTATATGGGACTCACCAGTAAGTCCTGCGGGTTATCAGACCATCTATCACTATGCCACAGTGCTGGTGTAGAGGTAACCCTTGTTTTTCTTAATAACAGCTCCAGACCATCAGCATTCTGATGCAGGATGCTGGGCATGGTGCAAGCATACAATCCCAGCACTCAGGAGACAGACGGAGGCTGCCTGGGCTACAACGTGAGACCAAACCAAACAGTGATGGCGAGGATGGCCTAGGACATGCTGGCTCTGGTGCCCTGTGGCCCTGACACAATACATGCAGAAACAAGCTAAGGATATATAAGAGGACTATTATGATATATGAGGTATTGTCTTAGATTCTTTGTGTCAGTATGAGAACATATACTCTTCCTGGGCTTGGGAGTGGTACAGTAGACCGTCATCCTGACAGAAAGCATGAGGTGGAACAAAATGGCTCACTTCATGGTATACCAAAGGCAGAAAGTAGAAGAGGCGTGAGTAAGGTGAACCCAGTATCACAAGCTGGGCCAAGCGCCCAGCCCATGATCCCATTTTTTTTTTTTTTTTTTTTTTTTTGAGCTGGGGACCAACCCAGGGCCTTTGCTTCCTAGGCAAGCGCTCTACCACTGAGCTAAATCCCCAACCCCATGATCCCACTCTTGAGGGTCTGACTTCACATCCTACTGCAGCAGACAAAATGCTTGGTTTTAGGCATCTCCATGACCCTGCGACCTACTCCCTTGAGCAGCGGCTCTCAATCTTCCTCTTAATACGGTTCCTCATGGTGTGGTGACCCCCACCACCACCATAAAATCCTTTCCATGGCTACTCCATAACTGTAACTTTGTTACAGCTGTGAATCGTAATGTAAATATTTGTGCTTTCTGATGGTCTTAGACGATCCCTGTGTAAGGGTCAGTAGACCCTCAAAGGGGTCTCTGTCCCACAGGTAGAGAAGAACTTCCTTAGAGTGATTAAAGATTGCTACATTAACATAATCGGATCCATCTAACTTGGAATGGAGCCCAATTATGTCAAAGGAATAATCACATCTGCCTCAAATCACAGTGAGGTGAATAAAACATCTCTTCAGAGAATAAATAACACAGCCCTGTCTATCATCTATTGCCCTTCCTCATAATATTCAGAATCACTGGTGTTCAAAATCTGAACATTTAATTGACAAGTTGGAATCTAATAATTTCCAAAATTCAACAATGTTTATAAGCCAGAATAGGTGTAATTTTAAAATTCTACTATACTAGGTGTGAGTGGTTTGATGAGAGTGGCACTCATTGACTCATGTTTGAATACTTGGTCCCAGTTAATGGAACTATTTGGGAAGGATTAGGAGGCGTGGCCTTGTTGGAGGTGGCGTGCTATTGGGCGTGGGCTTTGAGAATCCCACCACCTGCCCCCATTTCAGATCAAAGTTTAAGCTCTCTTCTGTAGCTAGCTACCTACTACCTACTACCTCCACTCAGCCATCATGAGCTCTAACCCTCAGAAACTGTAAGCCTCAAATAAACTCTTCCCTAATTTGCTCTGTTCATGGTGTTTTATCATAGTAACAGAAATGAGACAATTCAGCAATTTTGTTCATATAGATAATGATAACAGAATATTCATTACTACATGTTCCCAACCCAATTCATCCCTCCAAAACATTAATTTATAACTTCTATCCCAGTGATCTGCATTCAAGAAAAGTGCTAAGGAGTCAGAGGGTGGAGCACAATGATAAACACTTACCTAGCATGTGTGAGGCCCTCATTCAACCCCCCTATCACAAAACCAACAGAGAAACATATTTGGAAGCTAGAGAGATAATGGCTCAGGGGTTAGGAGTGTTTATCACTCTTGCAGAAGACCCCAATTTGGTTCCTAGCACCCACATGACAGCTCGCAGCTCTAACTCCAGTTCCAGGGTTTTAACACTCTCTTCTGGCCACCCTCCAGAAGGACCAGAAATGCATGTGGTACACATACTTATGCATGACATTGGTACACATAAAGTAAAATCTTAAAAAACAAACCCAGAACATAACTTGTAGATAACTTGGAGAGCTATGGACAGGCATAGACCAGAACCATCTGGGGTACATGTGACTTGAGTTTACCAAACTCACAGGTCCCAGGTTTCCTTCTCAAGGCAGTCGGACCGCTGAGATTAGTACAGGTCCCCCGGTGCCTTTCCAGAGAACAGTCACATTGTCCTCCATTTTGTTAAGCCAGACATCTGGAGCACAGGGTTCACCATATTCTCTTTAGCCACATCATCCAAATACGTAACGAGTTCTGTTAATTTTGCTTTCCATCCACTTCCATTCGTCCTACTAGTGCTACAAGCAGACCACCCTTCTATCACCTGCCTTATTGAAATTCCCAGAACCCCTGCCCCTTGCTCCTGCCTCTATCTCCCAAGTGCTAGTGTTACAGGTGTGCCTCACCACACCTGGCTCTGGATGCTTGCCTCTAGCCTCCTCTGCCCCTCCCTCCCTCCCAACCATCCCCGTCTCTCCCTCCCCACCTGGGTGCTGCTTTCGCATATTGAATTACATTGAATATCTGGAATGCCTATTTCTGTTTGCATAAATGCTTCCTCGCCCTTGATCCCCATCCCAGCATGCCCTGCCTGCCCGTACCCTGACTCTTACACCTGAAATCTGTCATTATATTTAGACCTCAGCTTAGAAAGGGCCTCTTTCTGAAATCTTTTGTCCCTGCAGTCCCGAATGTTCTTCTGTGCTACTCTTGGTGGTAATTTCTGTCAACCCCATGAGAGTACATAACCAAACTGTGGGTTTGCCCTTCTGTCTGAAATCCCACTGGCCTGGCAATTCAGAGAGTACTGGCACTTCAAACAAACTTTCCCGCCCTTGATCTTCCAGAAACCTGTTTCATGGAAAAAAAAAAAAAAAATCAAGAAAATGTGCTCGCTTCCGGGGAATGCCTGCGTAAATGTATGCACATTTGTAATCCCCAGCCTCTACTCTGTTTTATACTCTTTTGGACTTCATAGCAAATAGCTAATCCCACCATCCCGTCTCATTCATTTTTCTCTACTGTGCTGGCGGGCTTCTCCTTCAGTGGAAATGAATTCCATGCACCTCATAAGCATGCCCTGGGGCCAGCAACATATGAAAAGGAAAACTGGCTTATAGCCACATAAAACCACCAACTCAGCAAATTGTCCTTTTCTCCTAAATTTAACCCAATGAAGGAAAGTGCTTACATCACCAAGACTCCCCAGACCCTGGGGAGATTGCTGACAGCTGATTTCTCAATCTCTCCTCCAAGCACAGTAGAGGGCAAATGCCTAGATTTATGGAATCTGTGTAGTCACAGATCTGTGAAAAGGCTTTTAGAACCCATAACGACTACATACGAGGCAGTCACAGTGTGTTATGGTCACGTGGTTCCTGTTTTTAAATTGGAGGGAGGCTGTCCTTCAAATCTCCTAATAGATACTGTAACATACACTTTCACCATTTGGGAGAATATCTGAGAGGCATAAAGATCTCCTTATGTAAGAATAAATAAACTCAGGTCAAACAGTGTAGTGATCTTCTGGTTCTAGGATGAAGACAGCGCTGTCCATTTCTTGCTCAAAGCACGTCTTCCTCACTCTACTTCAGCTCACTCATTGGACAATGACCAACAATGTGGCCATTGGGAAGCAGTGTTCTCAGAGTTAAAGAGAAAGGGCTGCTTTCTGGGTCTTAATGTCAATAGCTCAAAGTGTGGGTTTGCTCAAGTTTCTGTAGATTTTGGCCTCTCTCTCTCTTCTTCTCTCTCTCTCTCTCTCTCTCTCTGTGTGTGTGTGTGTGTGTGTGTGTGTGTGTGTGTGTGTGAGAGAGAGAGAGAGAGAGAGAGAGAGAGAGAGAGAGAGAGAGAGACCCAGCCAACCTCAAACCAAGGCAATCATTCCGTTTCCACCTCAGAGTGCCAGGGTCACAGGCGTGCACAGCTCTATAGATGATTTTCACTGGCTGAGGAGCACCAGTTCAAGGGTTGCTGTCCCGGACATAGAATGTATGGTCTTTGGAAACTCCCCGTAGAGTGTACTTCTTTTGTGGAGACATAGTCTCCAGATTGATGCTTGCCTGTTTCACTTATATTAAAAAGCTCTTGGAGATGGAAGGAGCAAACAAAAACCTATTTCCTTTTTAAGATTTTAAAAAGCAACAACAACAACAACAAAACCTCTGAAACATAGCCCGGTGTAGTGGTGTGCAGCTTTAATCCTAGCACTGAGGAAGCAGAGGAAAGATGTCTGTCTGAGTTCAGAGCTAGCCAGGGACAATAGTGAGACACCCCCCCCCACACACACACACACACACACACAAACCGAGACAAACATGAATCTAAAATTCCCTTTAAGTCTTCCTGTAAAATCCGGGTCAGGTAGAACAGGCCTACAAGCTAGCTAATTGGTAGGCCGAGACAAAAGAATCACAAACTTAAGGCTAGCTGGCCAGTTTAGGGAGATTCTGTCTCTAATCGTTAAAAACGACTCGGGATATAACACAACTGTAAAGCACTTGTCTAGGTCTGGGCTTAGTCCCCTGTACTATGCACAGACAGACAGATGGACAGACCACAAGTTTGTAATCTTAGCCTTTGGAAGGCTGAGGCCGGATGCCCAGTTTGAGTGATTTATGCCCCTTTAGTCTTGGGTGAGAAAGGGGCAGGGGGATGACTGATGCTGGACCTTCGCTTTCTGTGCTTTGATGTCGGGTAGATGCAGTATTTATTTCCCTTGCCTTTTAATGCCCTCCTACTTACTGGGCAGGCAAAGATGAGCGTTCTTTAGAAGTCCGTGGTCTAACTTAGGGACACCGGAAACAAATTCCTACAAGGAATGGCCCATGGCCTGGAACTTGTAGGCTGCTTGGGACCAATCTGGAAAAAAGTGGAAAGATGATCTCATGCACAGTTACCCTGAGCTAAGAAACATCGCACTTTGCTCAGGAATTACAAACAGCCTCTTGTCTTGGAGCATGGCCCTGGAGTGGGAGTAGTGGCTATGTAAGCAGAAGAGTCAGGCAGTTCCCCATGTAGGAAAGGGAAGCTTCTATGGTAGGGCCCTAAAGCTTTGTACTCTGGGACACAGGGTTCCCTCATAGTGTTTTGTAGGAACCATTAATAGTTAATCTCTCAGAACATGTGAATTGAAAATTTTTATGTAAATTACTTTCCATTTTTACACTACTAGCAGTTGGAAGAGACATATCATAAACTCCAACTTCAAAGAATTTACAATCTGGCAGGATTTTAATTGTGTTTATTCCAAACACTTTCCACATCACAATGGATGTTTAAAGTGAATACATTAGGTAGAGTGAAGTACTCCATCTTTGGGCCTGATGTTTATTAAACAGAAAGACTCAAAAATCATCCAATTATTCTTGGAAAATGTGCATGAATGTGTGGTATTTGGAACTTTATTTTAGAATCCAAATGTCATAGACATCTGGACACAAAAATTATGCAAGAGAGACCTTTAGAAATGTGTTGCTAATTACTGACTCTTCACTGCAACCGCGCAGCCGAGCCTTTGTTGAGGCTCTGTGTGCGCTACCACCATAGCCCGCGCCTTTTCCCATGCCGTAGCTTCTCAGGAGACATCCTACAGAGCTTCCGTCACCGAGCACTCCATAACGCTAACAAGAAAGCTTGTAAGCTTCGCAAGTAAGTGGGATATATTGGCGGTGAAGAGTGTACAATAGCAGCATAGCAAAACTGTCAAAGGACGGAGAGAACGAGAGCCACGTGAGCTGAAGGACGAGGGAAAGGATGGAGGGCAACTCTCAAGTGTCAGACCCTGGGACAAATGGCTAAGGTGTCAATTTAGCATCAAAATGGACCTGGCCTCCAGGTTCTCCCAGAATCCCTCAGTCCCAACCTGTGACAGAGAATGGCTGGCATACCCGCCCTCAACCTCCTGACTCTGCGGCCCTGGGGCTGGGCTGCGCCCCACCCCCACTTCCCACCCCAGAGGCTCTTCCCTCTATAATGCAGACTTTCTGGTCACCTGCTGCCTTTTGGTTCTCCTCTCCTTCACTTCCCTCCTCCTCAGCCTCTCTCCTCACATGGCTCAGGTCATGTCCACTTTGACATTTCCCAGATGCCCCTGTCTCCGCCTCCCTCTCCCTTTTATCTATAATAAACTTTCTCCTCCACAATACCTAGGAGCAGTAATGCCCTTTCCTTTTTTATTTCTTTTTCTTTTATTTTCATTCAGCAGCCAGCTGGAATGGAGAGGTGACCTGAAGCTGAGGGGTTAGAACTGGAAACTGTAACAGAATTTCACTCTCCAAATACACTGTGCAAACCCCCTGGACTCCAGTCACCCTCTAAAATCTGTAATATGAAAATATTATATTTATTGAAGGTCTATTTCTAATTTTAAAGCATAGGCTATACATTGTGAATTCGTCCAAAAATGACTATTTTATTATGCTCCAGAAAGTTCCAAGTGAAGATGTCCAAGAACAAGGCAATAACCCTGTTCTCCTAGAGCTGAGATTCTAAAGGAAGAGAAGACAAACAGAAATATCGATCCATAGTGGGCTGCCAAGTTGACACAGCTACATTCATTTGAGAGGAAGGAAGCTCAATTGAGAGAATGCCTACAGAAGACCAGGCTTTTACAGCATGTTCTTTGCTCGCTGGTGATTGATCAGGAAGGGCCCAGCCCATGGTGGGTGATGCTATCCCTGGGTCCTAGAATCTGTAAGAAAGCAGACTAAGCAAGCCATAAGGAGCAAGCTAGCAAGTAAGCAGCACCCCTCCATGGCTTATGCATCAGCTCCAGCCTCCAGTCTCCTGCCCTGTTTAATTTCCTGTCCTGACTTCCTTCAGTGATGCACAATGATGTAAAAATGTGAGCAAAATAAATCTCCTTCCCAGGTTACTTTTGAGCATGGTGCTTCATCACAACAGTAGTAACCCTAACTAGGACACAAAGCTATACATGTTATTAACACACACATGTAATAACATATGTTACAAATAAACTAGGACAAGATCATACCCTAGAGAAGACCTGGGTGGCCTGGGCATACGGAGACTGAAGAAAGGCACATCTCCTGCTTTGGGACACCGTGGAGTCAGTTTGATAGACAATGCAAGGGCCAAATCTGGAGGGACACAGAGAGCCAGACAGCTTGAAGACAAGAGTGGATGAATGACGAGGGCCGTGGTCAGGTGGGCCATGTGGATGCTCCATGGCAACAGAATAAAGCGTGATTTTTCTAAGTTCAGTGTCAGGACTTGAAGGGATTTCAGTTGGAAAAGGATACGATCTAATTCTGCTTTCTGAATCAGTGTCTCGTGTAGTTCAGGGTTATTCAAACTCACCGTGCCGGGCTTCAGTTACTCTAAAGCATCGCTCAGATGCTTGTTTTGAGACCTCGTTACAGGGACAGTGCCAGAGGCCCTGTGCCAAGCTAAAACATGGTATCTTCAGGTAAAATAGTGTTGAGGAGACCAAAACTAGAGAGCAGTCTATTGTTCTAAGTCCTTACTCGAATATTCCACTATGATTGTGATCATTTAGACCCTGACTCAGATGAACTCACAACTCTAACAACGACCTTGAGCTGAATTAAATGAAAGAAGTCAATTGGGCAAATGGCAATGCTAAATGGCTACCCTTTGCTCTGAAAGTGTTTGTGTTGAATTTGGTGCTATGTACATTTGGGGTTATCAATAAGTTAAGGGGAAAGATATATATATATATATATATACACACACACACACACACAGAGGAAGATATCTGACAAAGTGAATGCACATCTCCCACACATGTGCCCCTATACATACAAGCATACAGATGTACACATACAAAACACATACATATGTGAAAAAGAAGAGCAAAGAGATAGATACAGAGAGAGGAGCAGGGGGAGAGACAGATACGGGGGTGGGGGATCCAGTGTCTTTAGGACATCTTGATGACTAGCAAAGATTCCCAGTAGATATTGCTTTCTGGCTCTGTCTAAGAATATTTAAATTTATTGAACAATCATTTTTTACAACATCAAAATAGATATTTTCAGAAGACAGACTGTATTTGGAATAATTCCTTTAAACCAATTGTATGCAACTGGAACCATTCTTGAAAAACCAAAAAAAAAAAATCTATTTTAAATTGCTTGTTCATTAAATATTTAAACAAGAGAGAAAAATGCTGACCAATAGCAATTTAAAAAAATCAGGATATATGCCCAATGTGGAAAAAGCTAAGGAATAAAAGACATGGTCACCTCAGGCTTCTAATGCAATAGTATTAGCATATCATTTCAATGCCTTCAATGTAAATACAGGCACCAAACTTTAAAATGTCATTTCTGTGCTGTTTATTTGAAATCCAAGAATTCTTTCTGTAGAAAGAATGTAATTCAGGCCAGCTACAAATATCCTTTTAACCTTTACACAGTCAAATTATCGTGAGGAACACCAATACATCGAAAGTTACAAGAAGGCTTGGGGTTCTTTTACATAAGAGAAAAAATATTACCACATGTTCCCAGAGTACAACCCTGAAAAATCATTTTGCCTATAATACCTTAACCCACTCTAACGCCCCAGAGAATAATTTTAGGTCTCCACCACCCCGATTTCTGTACCTCACTTCCTTGAAAGTCCTGTTTTCAGGCTACTGGACACTAGCTGGTAGGCTGGACTCTGCTTTTGTTTTGTTTCTTTTTTTTTTTTTTTTTTTTTTTGGTTTTTTTTTTCGGAGTTGGGGATCGAACCCAGGGTCGTTTTTTGACACAGAGTCTGACTACGTAGATCAGGCTGGCCTCAAACTCATGTCCATCTGTCTGCCTCTGCCTCCCAAGGGCTGAGATTAACGGTGTGGACCACCACGCCCAGCTTTGAACCCTGTTTTACCCACACCCCAAACTACACTTGCCTACAGATCATTCATTATTTTTCCTTCCCTTGCCAAAGTTACTCTTTCCCCCTCAGTGTTATTTATAAGTTAATAAAGAAATCAGGTTAAACAAGATATTAATCATTAAATGATTGGTAGATAAGTAAACTTCAGAAAGACGTGCATTCTAGGGAGAACGAACATAATAAAACCAAGAGAACAGAAGACCAGGGTCCCGGGAAGTAGCTCTGTAATCATGCAGACCTGCACTACCATGATTCCAAGGATCTACGTAAGAAACCGGCTAATGGGAGCAGCGCTTGAAGGAACTGAGAACAGCCGCTCTTCCGGTAAAACGGGGAGAGAGAGGGACAAAGGAGGGGGATGGAGGATGCGGGGATGTGGGGTCATCCCTGGGCAGGTTAGTAAGAACGAAGGGGTCACGGAAGCACACCTCGGAAACCTACTATCTGTTAGCCCAACTGGAAAAACTTAAAGGGACTTTGAGGGCAGATGTCCCACCAGGTTAAACAATACTGGTCCTAAAAGCAATGGATTACTAAACAAAAACCTCAGAGCCAGGGGAGGGACATCTCCCTAGGAGTCGTTCCTCAGGGAGCCCCAGAAGCACCCCCTCCCCCCAAAACAGCACAAGCCTTTGCTATTGCTCATGGTTGCTCACAAGAACTAGTTGATAAGATGCTATCACGGAAGTCTGTGCATCCTTTGGATGCAAGATACAGAGAACTCAAGCTGGAATTGGGCTGGAGTTTCCTCCCTGCTGATGAGCTTCGTGGAGCTGCAGGGCGCTGAGCAGAGCGCATCCAGCTGCCAACTCCACGAACTACGAACTCCATGAATACCAGCTTGCCAGGCCAGTTGTGTTCATTGACACAAGAGCGGCGTGGCTGTTAGTGGGGCAACCCATCACTTCCCCGATTGGATCTGAGTCTGCTCCACTAGAGATGATTCACCCAGTACTGTAAACCCGGTACAAAAGAAAGAGGAAGGAAGGGAGGAGAGCACAGCCTATGAGCAGGAGGTGGGGGTGTCCTAAGTCCCAGGTGGGGACCTGCTACTGCTGCTTAGCTAAAGTGAAGGAGCTCAAACCACCTCCCTCTTCTCCATGACTACACTCACAGACAAAAGTTTCACTCAACCAAAGTCAGAGAAACCTCTCTTTGCAGGTAATTGAAGTAAACGCAGACACCCATGGTGCACCGGGAGCTGAGCATAAAGGATGGTTGAGGAATGAGCTTTAAACAAGATCCCTGTACCGCCTCCTCAAGACTTGGGGAACACTGGGGTGGGAGTACAGAGGAACTGGAAGAGAAACCGGCTGTAAAATGCAGTTTACTGCTGGGTGGTGGTGGTGGTACACACCTTTAACCCCAGCACCCGAGAGGCAGAGGCAGGCAGATGTTGGAGTTCAAGGCCAGCCTGGTTTATAGAGTGAGTTCCAGGACAGCCAAGGTCACACAGAGAACCCAAGTCTTGAAAAACAAACAAACAAAGCAAGAAGAAGATCAGTCTAGCAAGCAGCTCTCGGCAGTAGCAATCATAAACCCACAGCCGCTGTGTCCATTGCTGCTGGGACCACACAAACCACCTAATATAGCTCTGGGTGGAAAAGGAGGCCACCGGGGCCTAACATCAAAGTACATCATATACATGCAATAAACTGTCAAAGGGCAAAGTTTATTAATAAGAAAAGCCTTGTTCTTTAACCTTCATAAACATGTTCCCATCAGCAGTGCTTTATACCTGCACACAAACACACACACACACACACACACACACACACACACACACACACAGAATAACAAGTCAAAGAAACATGCACTCTTCTTTTCCTTTCTTTTCTTTGTTTTCAAGACAGGGTTTGTCTTGGTAGTCCTGGCTGTCCTGAAACTCACTCTGTAGACCATGCTGGCCTCAAACTCGGAGATCCCCCCCCCCCCGCCTCTGCTTCTCAAATGATGGGACTAAAGGTGTGCATGCACCATGACACCTGGTATGAAACATGTGCATCTTAAAAGTAATTTTGTATTAATGCAAATGAAGTCTTAATTGTTATGAATTCATGTAGTGTAATAAACTAAAAGTATCGTATGAAGTCGTGAGATTGGATATATTTACCCCCAAATTTCTTTATTTTTATAACCTTGGAATTCTAATTTCCTTTCTGTTGTGATAAACTCCATGACCAAAGTATCTTAGGGGACAAAGGGGTTTATTTCAGCTCACAGGTCACAGTCCATCACTGAGGATAGTCATGGCAAAAATTCAAGCAGAGCAGGAACTTGTAGCAGAAACTATAAAGGAGTCTGCTTGCTGTCTCTCTCACAAGGTCACGCTTACCTAGCTTTCCTACACAGTGCAAGACCATCTGCGTAAGGAATGGTGCTGCCCAAAGTGGACTGAACCCATCCTTCCACATCAATTACCAATCGAGACAACCCTCCACAGGCAGGTTTACAGGCCATTCTGACCTGGGAAATCCCTTGCTTTTTTTCTTTTAGTATTTCAGACAGGCTCTCATATAGCCTAGGTTGGCCTTAAACTCACCATATAGTTGACGCTGGCCTTGAATTGATCCTTCTGTCTCAGGCTCCTAAAGGTTAGGAGCATTGACCAGACCTTCACTTTCAATAATAATTCCACAGATAAATTTTCTTTACTTCATTACGGTTCCTTGAAAGGGAACCGTATTCTCTGTCCCAAAGAAAAATCGCAAGTGTTTTACCTTTTAAAAGTAGTTTATTCTTAAAATTGTCTGCCATGGTTTGGATGAGAATGGCCCACATAGGCTCACAGGTTTGAATGTTTGGTCCCCACTTGGTGGAATGGTTTGGGAAGTATTAGGAGATGTGGCCTAGTTGGAAGAGGCATGTTACTGGGACGGGTGCTGAGGTTGCAGAAGCCCAGACTGTTCCAGTCAGCTCTCTCTGCCTCCAGAGTTGTCGCAACTTGTCAAACTCCCAGCTCCTGCTCCACCACCATGCCTGCCTGCCTGCGTGCCTGCCTGCCTGCCTGCCGCCATGCTTCCCAACGTAGTGGTCTAACTGACCCTCAGAACTGTAAGTAAGCCTCCAACTAGATGCTTCCTTTTTAAGTTGCTTTGGTCACGCTCTCTTAGAGCAATAGAAAAATAAGACACTGTCTTAGGTTTAGAACACACTTCCGGGGGAACCTTTTCTCTAAGCAGGGCCAAGTTTAGTATCAGCCAAAAGATGATACTAACCCAAGAGGCACCTTTCCTCCCACATTAAAGTAGCCTTTGACATTTATGTTTTCTGTAAAGTTTCCTGGGCTGTTCATAGTGGTCATCGCTTTCAGCATGCCCTGGTCACTGTCTGGACTGGGGACGCCTCTAGCTGTGGCTCTGCCTTCATGTTCATGAGGCAGTGGGGAGCCTATATAGTTACAGGTCAGTTTCTGCATCAGCTCCATTTGCCACTTACTTCTTTTTTGTTTGTTTGTTTGTTTGTTTGTTTGTTTGTTTGTTTTTGTAGGACCGGAGCTGGCTTCACACTCAGTATTTGGCTGAGGGAACCTTGAACTCTTGATCCTCATTAGTCCAAATTTGGGGATTGCTAGAGCATGTTACCACACCCATCATCATGCCCAGCTTCTATGACTAACAAATCATTTCTACTTTCTGTGTTCGTGGCTAAAGGCAATTATGTGCGTATGTTCACATACGTGCAAAAGTGTATGTATGTATATGTATGTGTACACACACACACACACACACACACACACACACACACACACGCATGTGCTTGTAAGAATATAAGAGGTATGGGACACTTCCCTTATCTTTTCCAGTATGACCCGCACTCACTTAAATAAGAGGATGTGTCTAAAGGCACTTTGAATAACTACACAGGACTGCAATTGTGAGCCCAGCTGAGCAGCTGCTGTGCCCAGTTCTCTACAGACTCGTGTCCCTTAGTCACCTCAGTAAGCAAGGGGGTAAGGGTGTCAGTCCAGGCTTACAGGTGAGGAAGCATCTGTCCAGGCCCTAGCTTCCTAAGGGCCCAAGGGCACAAAGGTGAACCCTCCAGGTCACCCTTCCCTGTGGAGACTTAACTGGTAGGTAGCCCAGCCCTGTCTAACTCCACTGCCCATCTCACCCCTCCCTGCATGGCCCCCTCTTCTCTGCCTCACCCTTGCCTGCCTTGCTTACTTTATATGTCCTCAGTCCACTTATATAAAGTTCCAAGTCTAATTCACTACATTATATATCATTTTACTTGGTTTTTGAGTCACAGTTTCACTGTGTTGTATCAGCTGGCTCTTTCTTATTTGGTCTTCTTTTTTTAATGAGGCCTGGAGTTTTCTATGTAGCTCAAGTCGGCCTTGAATCTGTGATCTGACCTGACTGATTGCACATAGTCTTAAAATCCGCTACACATGTCTCCGTGTGCTCTGGGTGACTGTGAACTTCTCCAGCTGTGTACTACTTCCTGCAATGGTCTCAGCAC
Organism: Rattus rattus; assembly: GCF_011064425.1. NCBI lineage: Eukaryota > Metazoa > Chordata > Mammalia > Rodentia > Muridae > Rattus > Rattus rattus. The sequence goes on along the minus strand of NC_046156.1, from coordinate 143,317,148 downwards.
GGCCCCCAGTGAATACTTACAGTAAGGAAAACGTCAGGAATCCAGGTGGGGGCTTGAATCTTGAGAAGTACACGAAACAGATGAGCCCCATGTGAACAGCTTTAGTTAATGTTTCCTGTTGGTCAGTTATAGTATAAACAAGCACCATCATTTAAAAATCACCCATAAAGCCCAGCACTGCTGGTGCATGCCTTTAACCCCAGTTCCTGGGAGGCAGAGGCAGGAAAATCTCTGAGTTAGAGGCTAGCCTACAGAGCAAGTTCCATGACAGCCCAGGCTACACACAGAGAAACCCTGCCTCAAAAAAAAGGGGTGGGGGGCAAGCTTGGTCACACATTCCTTTAATTCCAGTACTCAGAAGGAGATGCATTCGGATCTCTGTGAGTTTCCAAGGTTAGCCTGGTCTACAAAGCAAGTTCAGGATAGCCAGGACTCTGTTTCACAGAGAAACCCTGTTTCAAAAAAAAAAAAAAAAAAAAAAATCAAAAACAAAAGTAAAGACGGTTTTTAATTTATTTTTTGAGTTGGGATCTTGTGCTATAAAAATGGTATTATTAGTAAACTTTGCTGTTAATTGTGTGTGTGTGTGTGTGTGTGTGTGTGTGTGTGTGTGTGTAACTGTAATTCTTTGAGGGGTTTCTATGCCCATTTTAGCCGCAGGCCCTGTATTCCTCGTAGTTTAAGTCTCGCTCTGACTTGCTGTCCTCGTGTAGTCTCATAACTGCTCTCTTATCATGGCCTCGTGGCAAATCCCTTGGCGACCTGTTCATCTCCATTCTTCCCGGACCCTTTGCTTCATGGCTGCATCTCTCTTCCTTCCTCGTGGTTGGTCCTTATCATCCTCTGGCCTCCAACTCACAGAGATCTGCCTGCCTCTGCCTCCTGATTGAGGGGCTTTAAGGCGTGTGCCACTACCCCAGGCTCAGAGCCAGGCACCCCATCCCCTCTATGCGCATTTGAAAGATAACACAAATGAGGTCAGCCTTGCAGCTCAAGGGCGTGAATAATTGTGCCCCCCTCCCACAGATTACAGCGGTCATCTACTACATAGACTGTTAAAGGATGGGACCTTCCGTCCGTTCCGAAGTCACAGAGAGAATCCAGGTGTTTTCTCCCCCTTTACACCTCTGCCACCGCAGGAAACATCAATGGAGATGATACAAACTGAACACACCCTCTTCCCGGTGGCCGTGAGTAATTCTACCGAAGCAACCTTGTGAAGGTCACCTTCCATCTCCGCTGTTGGGGTGAGAAGGAACCAGTTCATCTTGTCTGACTTTTCCTCTTCTCAGAAAGCAAAACAAAACAAAGCCAGGACCTTTTTGTTGTTCGTTTGTGGGTGTGTGACAGGGGTTTCCTCCTGTAGCCCAGGCTTGGCCTCAATCCTGGAATCCTCCAGTCTTAGCCTCCACAGTGCTACTATTGCAGGCTTGTACACCACACCCATCTTTGAAGAAAAGAAAATCTAGGTTATTATGGTTTGGTTTCTTTTTCCCTTCCTTGCAACCTCCTACCTGCTCCCATCCCCCTCCACCCTGCCTCCTGACACAGTTCTGCTGGCCCAGGCTAGCCTGGGACTCACTTCGTAGCTGAAGATTATCCTGGACTCTTGATCCTCGTGCCTGACCCCACCCTGACCTGCCCCTCAGTGGTGGGCATGAACCACCATTTCCAACATCCCCCTCCTGCTTGTCAGCTGTAGAGTTTCCCCTCCTTAGTGCACGGCATTTTGTTTTATACCTCAACTTTCTATTTTTTGATTGTGGAGTGTAATTGTTGCCTCATAATCTGGTCACGCCAAGAGTATCTTTAATGTCCCATTTCTTAGACACACTTAGACACATCTGGACTAGATAAGTTAGGACGCATCCTCAGCAGAATGATGCGGAAAGCAATCACTTAGCGTTTGTAACAATCCTTTACATCACACGGATCCAGCTTCTGCAATAGATTTTTTTTTTCGGGGTAGCTCAAACAATTTCTCCTCTTCCTTTGTAACTAAACCAAGGGGGGGTGGCACCTGTTACAGGTAGCAGGTGGCAGCACTGGATCATTCGGCTTTGAGCATTTGCACAGAACATATAAAAACTTCATTCATATCGATGTTTACAACATTCAATGTGGCTAAAGGTTATTATACAATGTGAACAAATGCAATCATTTCTTTCTCTTTCTTTCTTTCTTCCTTTCCTTCTTCCTTTCTTTCTTTCTTTCTTTCTTTCTTTCCTCCTTTCTTCTTTCTTTCTTTCTTTCTTTCTTTCTTTCTTTCTTTCTTTCTTTCTTTCTTCTTTTTTGGATTTTTTCCAGACAGGTTTTCTCTGTGTAGCCTTGGCTGTCCTGGAACTTGTTCTGTAGACCAGGCTGGCCTCCAACTCAGAGCTCCACCTGCCTCCTAAGTGCTTGCAGTGTGCCTTGGAGTGGTCCTGGCATTTCTTAAACGATCTGTCAGGCTTGGTGTGGAACTGCAAAGTGAACAGAACCTATCCTGGGTGAGTTTCCCTGACGATGTGCGAACCAGTGTCTATTTATCCCACATAGGGTACTGATGGCGGGTCAAAGCAACAAGACATCCCAAGCCCACCCCATAAGTTGATGGGCTTTCTGATAAAGGCTTGGGGTCACTTGCCACCTGCATCACTGAGGAGCCTCTCCCAGCACGGTGGCTCACTCATGAAAGCTCACCTTGTAGGCACCTCCGCTGAAGAGCCTCCTCTTCCAAGCAGTTGTTGACTGATCCCATAACTTTCTGAGCAGTCCATCTTTGTTAAACATTTCTTTAGCTTTATGTGTTCTATGAGTCTTCCTCTTTCTTCTAGGAGGGATTGATTCGATTCAGACGAGATCACTACTAAAATAAATGAATAGCTAAAATAATTAGGTAATGTGTTAGGAGGTCGTGTCTGAGGTAGAGGGATAAAAGAAACTCCTCTTTGGATTAGGGAGTCTGCCTAGAGGAGTTGGCCTTTCAGCAGGGTTTTGAAGGAAATACAATGTATTTTTCTCTTGGCCTAAATAGAGAAAGGGAAGTCTAGGAGAAGAAACAGCTGGAGAGCAGTGCTTGGAAGATAGGAAACAGACAGACTGGCTTACACAGAAAATTTAAAGCTAGAATATTGATGAGACAAGAGAAGAGGTGCAAGGTCGGCCTGCCCAGGACTTCCTCAGGTAGGAGCTGAGGACATTTACAATAGAGAAGCAACATGAAATTAAGACAAGTCTTTCTGGTTGTCATGACAATGAGGCACAAGGGAGCAAGACAGAGGAAGTCCAATTAAAAGTCTGGATCTGAAACGAAAGCAGTTGTAACAAGAATGGAAAGAAAAGGACAGGTTTGAGAATGGTTTGGCAGCTCGAATCGGTATGGCTTGGTGACAGATTGTGCTGGGAGGCGAGAGAGGGAGGAACTAGCGACTTCCAAATCAGTGGCTTTGGAACATGGGGATCTTTTATTAAATCTTTCTCTAAACCACTATACATTATTCATTGAGATTAAAGATGCGCTCGCGTTGTGAGCCATCTTTAGTTTCCGACTGAGGGAATCCCTAGATTAGAAACCAACCCTCCCACACTCCCATGCTGCTTTCCCACCGGAAGCTGTGGGATGTGGCCGGGGGAGGGGTGCACATATATCGAAAACAGCCTTTTGTCCTAGAAAAAAGAAACGGGAATGCCAGAAGATACAATTAAACACATGTTGGACACTTTGTACAGGGCGTCCCCTTCTAGGACTTTTGTCACGACAGTGGCAGTGTGTGCTTGCTCTGCCTTTGTTTCATGGAGCTAAGAAGTGGGTTTCCCATAGAGAAAAACAGGTAAACATTTGACAGTTACAGGGTAATCGGAAAGTTGTGCTCTAAAATCTAGATGATGTTAGCAAGGTCGTGTCTTGGCTCTTTCTGCTGGATACAAATAATGTCGGAGGACTAAGCACGTTCTGAGACTAGGCACTCTGAAGCACGGCATAAGGCTCCACGTGTGTCCTCTATGTCGCTTTCCTAAATCCTCTCAGGCCTCGTGGTTGGGAATTGACATGCTAGCATCCAGAGAGCCGACACTGGCTCGTTTGTTTGTGCATCATGGTTTGGGCCATGCCATCTATTGCCCTGGTATCTTGTCTCCCACACAGACATTGGGAAAGAATATCAGCATCATCTTTGAATGGAGCTCAAGCCCCACTTGATGGAAGTTCTTAATAGAATTTGGCTTTTGACACAGAACCAAAGCCTATGGTTCTCAAACCCTCACACATTAGAAATATCTGGAGACTTTGAAGACAGACTGCTGTGCTCAACACTCAGAACTTAACAATTTAGTAGAGCTAAGGTAGAGAGCAAGAGTTGGCATTTCTTCCCCCCCCCCCTCCCCGGAGCTGGGGACCGAACCCAGGGCCTTGCGCTCGCTAAACAAGAGCTCTACCGCTGAGCTAAATCCCCAACCCCAACCACTGCAACTATTGGGGAGGTTCGAGAGCTCCTGTACTCAGGTACCCACACACAGACACAGGCATAAAACAAGAAGCAGACAAACATGCTCCCCCAACCCCTAATGTCCCCCTTGCTGATTTTGAGAGGCTAAACTGCACACAACGGGAAATTAGAAATGAACCTTTGGTTTTCTAAACGATGGAAATGCAAGATGGTGTCTCCTAACCCACCAATTCGTATTTTTGGCAAGCAAGAGATCTTTGTACTGTACCAGGTAACACAAATCTTGCTAAAATGCTTAAATAGTAACTTCCTGAAAGAGTCATTGTTTTAGCGTGAGAGTTTCAGCCACAGAGCTCAAATCCAGAGACATCACCAGAAACCACCAAATCCTTGACTGGAGGAGGACAGTGAGGGGAGGGGAAGGGAAGAAATGCATGGAGGAGGGTGTTTACTGAATCCTGGGAAAGAGGTGCTGTGAAAATGGGTCTGTCTGCAAGACTTAAAGTGCTTCCCCCAAAACAAAATAGAATTGGGATGCTAAATCAGGGAGGGGGTGTGGAAAGGATACTTCTCTGTCTTAGGCTCTCCTGCCTTCTGAGCTCTACCTGGAGCCCAACTAAAAGTCCAGAGTTGAGGGAACTCTCACTGTGAATCTTCAAGGTAGCCCCCGGCAGAGAAGGGCTTCTGGTGAAGCTGAAGGAGCAATGGAGTAGCCAAACTTTCTTTTTCCACTCTTCAGAGAAGACATCTGAGTTAGAGTAGGTAAAATTATCAGAACACTAAACTTTAGTTACAAATGTTGCTACTATGATGAACCTTGGTTTACAGATAAGGAAACTCTAAGGCTCATGGACTTTAGAACCAAACACAGCACCCCCATCCCTCAGCCAACAGTAGCAGATTCCCCCACACTCAAATCTAGACATTCAGATTCTGATTGTGTAAAAAATTCAGCAAGTTTCTTACTGTACCAGACACGATTAAGATAGGGCGCTGAGTGCATGCTTAACTTATTACAGAGGAGAGCGTCGTTACTCTTGGTAACAAAAAGTAATGACACTTGGGGGGGAGGAGGAGAGAGAGAGAGAGAGAGAGAGAGAGAGAGAGAGAGAGAGAGAGAGAGAGAGAGGCACATGCCACATGTATTTGGGTGCCTATAAATGTCAGAAGAAGGCTTCAAGATCCGGTGGCACCGGAGTTACAGACAGGGGTTTGCCACCCAATGTGAATGCTGGAAACCAAGCTCTTAGATGAGCGGCATATTTTAATGTATTATAATGCAAAGAAGTTTAGGCTGACAGGAACCGGATGTAGATCTCTCCTGAGAGACACACCCAGAATACAGCAAATACATAGGCGAATGCCAGCAGCAAACCACTGAACTGAGAACGGGACGCCCGTTGAAGGAATCAGAGAAAGAACTGGAAGAGCTTGAAGGGGCTTGAGACCCCATATGAACAACAATGCCAAGCAACCAGAGCTTCCAGGGACTAAGCCACCACTACCCAAAGACTATACATGGACTGACCCTGGACTCTGACCTCATAGGTAGCAATGAATAGCCTAGAAAGAGCTCCAGTGGAAGGACCCTTGGTCCTGCCAAGACTGAACACATAGTGAACGTGATTGTTGGGGAGAGGGCAGTAATGGAGGGAGGATGGGGAGGGGAAGCCCATATAGAAGGGGAGGTGGAGGGGTTAGGGGGATGTTGGCCTGGAAACCAGGAAGGGCAATAATAATCGAAATGTAAATAAGAAATACTCAAGTTACTAAAGATAAAAAAATTACCTCCTGAGTTCAGATAGCGCTGTATATTCATAGATATACATTCATTCCTGGGTGTGGGGCCACCCATCATCCGCAGCCTAAGGACCACACCCCTAGACCCTCCCCTTTGCAGCCATCAACTGTCAATACGAACTGCTGAGCTAGGGGCAGGAGCTCGTGTGAGCCTCCCGCATTCGTGCTAGAATGTTGACCGGCTTGATTCTGTGTGAGTCTGGTGCAGGCAAGACTGTCTGTCCTCTCTGGCCTGTGGTTTTACAGTCATTCTTATGTAGTGCTCCCTGCGCCTTTGGAGGAGGGGTGTCAGAGAGATCCCATTTATGGATGCTGACTGAGTTCTAATTAGTCTTAACTGCTTTACCACACAGTGATGCTTGTCTAATGAGACCCGATAACTCTACTAGTCTATAGTTATGGAGATACATATTTAGAAGGTAGTTCGATTCTACATCCATTTAGAAAATAATAATAGTAAGTTCACCCCTATGGCCGAAGAGCTCCCAGCCATAGGTTCTTGGACAGACTTTCAGTATCAAGTAAGTGTTCTCCTGGGGAACAGCCTTAAATCCAAGCACAGAGTGGTTGGTTACCCCCATAATAGTCATGGCATAACTGCACCCAAGGCCATTTCTGGTCAGAACGGTTGTTACTGTTGCTTAAAGGCTCTATACACAGGTTGGAAAGACTGTTAATGATGCCCGCCTCAGTCTGCATGGCATCTCCCAGTAGGGTGCAGGCAGGCTAGCAGAGGAGAGCTTCCAGATCAACAGCTTGATTCCTCCAAGACCTGTGTGTGACCAGGGGGTGTGGTGTCACCACAGTGGATTCGGACCATAAAGCTCTCCTAAGCAGCTGCCATTCCAAGTTTCATAATCATTTTAGGGGCGAGAGATGCAGCTCAGTTAGTTCTGTGTAGCATGCACACAAGCCCAGGTTGTAATGTCAGCAGCCCATACACTGAACGCAGTGGCATGCATGTGTAGGCCAGTGCTCAGGGGTGAGCACAGAGGGGTCAGGAGTTCAAGGTCATCTTCTGATACAAAGTTAGAGATTAGCTTAGGCTACATGAGACCCGTCTTAAAACAAAAAGCAATAACAAACCAGAAACTGAAAATAATTTTAGGTGCAATTGTTGAAGAATTTATTAATCCTGTTTACTGCCGTGAAACCAAATCAGGGAAGGGTCATTTATTGAAAGTTTAATTACGCGGAATAAGATGCTTTGTAAAAGATTTTTTTTAAAACATGTACGATGTTTTTGCCTTTGCGTATGTGTGTGCACCATGTGCGTGCCTAGTGCTCACAAAATGGCATCCCATCTCTAGAACTGAAGTTACGAGCCACCACATGAATGCTGGGAATCAAAGACCCTGGGTCCTCTACAAGTGCTCCTAACCTCAGAATCTCTCCAGGCCCGAGTTCATTTTTTTAATAAACTAGTATATAGAATAATCTTATTCCTTTTCACACCAATGGGTCATTTTATACCATTCTAGTTTTGCCTCTCCCCACCGTCCTCTCTGTGCCCAGCCCCTTCCTGACAAACAGCCTCCCTTCACTGGCACAGGCCACTGCCTTCCCACCTCTCAGACCTTTCCCCTCCTCTCCTGATCTCCTCCTTAGCTTCATTACTCTCTCTCTCCCTCCCCTCCCCCTCTCTCAGAGAGAGAGAGAGAGAGAGAGAGAGAACGTGTGTGTGTGTGTGTGTGTGTGTGTGTGTGTGTGTGTGTGTGTGTCGCAAACCTAGGTTCCTCATATGAGAGAAAGCGTAAGTGTTTGCCTGGCTTATTGCTTTAACATGACAACATGACAATTTCCAGTTCCTTCCATTTTCCTGAAGATGCCATGTTTTTGCTGTGTAGCTAAATAAGATTTTGCTGTGTGTATCATATTTTCTTTTGTACTTTATGTATTTATTTATTTATGATTTATTTATTTATTTTGCGTTTGTGTGGCATCTAGATGGATTACATTTTATGGGTCTTGAACTCACTACTTACGCAAAGACTGTCTTGAATTCCTCCCCTTCTTGCCTTTACCTAACGGGACGTCAGGACTGGTGACCTGTGTCCAGTCAACTCTCCTCCTCCCTCTCCCACGTTTTAAGCCACGAGACAGCCATTTGCCTGAGGTCTTTGTAGTTTAGATACTTAGGGTTTTGGGTCTAAAAAGATGTAGAGGCAGCACATGCACAACTCCAGTCAGCAGAGAAATAAACAAGAACTGCTTTTCCTGTGGGCTGGTTGCCACTCTGTCGCACTATCTGTCAGCTTTTCTCTGCTGATGGGAACACTTCCCAGACAAGGCCACTCTAACCAATGGCTGACGGGCTCCTTGTAAATGTAAGTTCCTCTTGGCAGGCGGAGTTGTGGAGCTGTCATTGAGAAAGTCTGCGAGGCAATACCACGAGAGAGACGGCTCCACGATGCAAGCTAACCATATGGGGGTGGGCGTTGCATTCTCTGTAATTAGACAAAGTGTAGAAAGCATAGGTCAGCTCATAAATACTGCTTCGTTACAATAAAGGCTGAGCTGCGTGAAGTTGCCAATATTTGATGAATAAAAATGGCAGCGTCATGCAGTTTGTCTTAATAATCCTGATTTTAGCTCAATACCCAGAAGCGATCTCTCATTCGTAGGCCCTTTCAAGGTAAACGTATTGTATCTGTCCCCTCTGCACGGGACCACCACTCCTGGTGTTTTCTCTCTTGTTTGGGGACTTTGGGCAAACTGGAACATCAGAGAAGCTGGTGGCTAGTAAGAATTCCAGTGTGAGGTCGGGAGGACAGTTCCGAGGTAGAACTGTGCCTAGAATGCTTGAGGCTTGTGATGCCCAGAGCTACAGACAGAGGTCATCTGTGTAAAGTGCCAGGTCAAGTGCCCAGCTCACAGTTGGGAGTTCAGAACTGAGCAGGAAGGCATCACCACGATGGTGACGAGTGTCAGTCATCTTCACGCCAATGTCAAATGGTGACCGTCTTTTGGTTGCACATTCTGCTATCTGCATTATCTCACTGACAGAAACTTTTTCCTAAAAGCAGTCCCAGTACCAGTGACTAACGTGTAAAATCATATTGCAAGGACTTAAAAGATGGCCTTCAGGCAGGTAAAATGGCTCAGTGGGAAGAGTGCTTCGCACATCAGCCTGACGGCCTGAAGTGGATCCCTGAAACCCATGTGAACAAAGCAGTTTCTGGGGCATGGGTTGGTAGCTCAGCACTCCTACAGGGAGGCAGATGAAAACAAGCATCCAGAAGCTCTTGGGCCAGCTACTCTGGAGTAAGAAGTGCCCGCTGAAATGAGATCTGTTAGGCTGTCTACACAGTCCAGCCTAGTCTACATCCACGAGTTCCAAGCCAGCCAGGGCTACATAGTTAGCTGAGAAGCTGACAGGCCGAGGGGGAAGTGACTTTCCACGCATGTATACAAACGGCACATGGCAAATGTCATGGTGGTGGTTCTTTTGAGAGCAAGATTGGGAAGTGATTTCTTACACACAGACGTCTGTCTTGTGGTGAGCGTGAGGAACTGACGTGCAATTAGAAGGAAAGCTGGGTATTTATAAATACAGAGTTCTGAGGAGCGATGCTCATTTTATACTTGGGGCGTTTCACTGAACGTCTCACTTTTAGCTATACTCGGACACTTACAAGGTGACAAGTCCATTAAAACTCTGCAAGTCACTTCTCTTTGAAGCCACGATCTCTGCTCTTAAAGCCAGAGAGCAGTGCAGCTGGTGGTGGGCAGATGAGGGGTGACACAGCTGCACTGGGGCCACAGGTGGCCTCTGGCTTCCGTAGACCTTCTAACAGAACTCTAGCTTTTGAAAAGCTCCTTTGCAGTAACCACATCTACAGAACACACCCTAAAAAGCCTAGAAGTTTTGTCGTCAGAGCTTAGGCAGTTCTGTGATTTCCTCTGTGGTTCATAAGTGTATCGCACGTGCAGCCTCGTAATGCAGACTTCATTCCGTAGGCCTGTGGCTGGGCACCTGCTGCTTTGAGTACTTGATGGATGAATTGATTTTTTGTATGTTGGGTTTTTGAGACAAGGTCTTGCGTAGCCCAAGCAGGCCTTGAACTTGCTACACAGTCAAGGAGTACTTAGGACTCCTCCCAATCATCCCTCCTCCACCTCCAAAGGGCTGGGATTTCAGGCAGATGTCCAGGGCACCTGGCCTAGAGGTTTCATTTTTAAGATAGTCCTAGAATACCCAGGCTGGAGGCCAGGGCCTTGAACTTTCTAATATAGCACTCTACCTCAGAGATACAACCTTGAGTAGCTTTGAAACTAGACATTTCCACTTTAACAAGCTATTAGCACATCTCAGTCAATGAAGTCAACCCTAAATTTATCTTCTTCTTGAGCACTCATAAACTGTTGCTTTTGTTCGGTCATTGCCTGACCACAAGTTATGTGACGTTCTCTCCTTCCTTCCATAGTCTTGTCATAGTCACAGCGGAGCCTGATGCAACCACTTCTCTATGCCCAGACCGCCCTTCCTTCTCCATTGATTGCTAGGCTCCCACTTACTGTTTGCTCTCAACTCCTCTGCCGTGTAAGGGGACAGCAGGAGGACAACCTGCTAATGGGAGGGTTCTGTCAAACGGCCCTACAGCCTGTGACCTGGAACTCCAGAAAAGTCCTACTTTCCTATCATTCCTATGCTTTTCTTTTAAGGGCAAGCCTGTGCCCAGCAAACACTTAACTGAGTGAGAGTCTCCCCAGCGCTGCGTTTCTCGACTCCCATCTCCCGTAGATTAGCCGCTATGAACTGAATTGTTTCTTCAGCATCACAGGAGCTAACTAGGCTATAAGCCTCCCGGCTAACAGCTTCACAACACAGCTGATGTTTCTCAGGTTCAGGAGGAGATGGATTTCCATGGAGATACTGTTTGCTCGTTTCTGCACTTCTGAGCTTGTTTAATGGTTATCATCATTTAAACAAAGAAACCCGGAGAATTAAACAAAGAAAGAATCAAATTAAATAAATAAATGTGGATATACTAGTGCACAACTGCATATGGGAGGTGGAAGCTAGGGAATCAGGAGTTCGACACCATCCTCAGCCCCGCAGACAGTGTGAGGTCAGCCTGTGCTTCATACGTCTCTATCTCAAACCCAAACAGAAAACACAAGTAGTTTATCGTCAACTGAAGAGCATCCGTGGGGCTCTGCTCCCACTGCATGATCCACAACCACAGGTAACATTTCTGTGTGTCACTTCTTACAGCAAACTCCTACAGGAAGTATGCCTTGTTCATCTCTGTCCCCAGCATTTAATACAGAGTGTGGTACCATAAAGACACTCAATCAAGAGAAGCCATGGTTTGGACCTGGATGTTTATTCTATGGACAGGGTGTGGGAATGAGGGTCAGTGTTCTGCATCTTTTGGTTGGAGTGCAAGTGATTGAACCGAGCTTCACGATGCTGTTGATATATATATATATATATATATATATATATATATATATATATATAAAATCATACATGCAGATGCACATGCCCACACACACATTAAATAGGCAAAAGTCTAGAGAAGAGTAGGAAAAGAATAAGAAGAAAAGTGGGGCAAGGAAGGAAGAGAAGGAAGAAGAGTAGGAAAATGGGGGAAGGAGGAGGAGAG
>NC_046156.1:143232809-143300309 GCF_011064425.1 Rattus rattus | reverse complement strand
AAAAGAAAAGAAAAACAAAAGCAAAAACAAACAAACAAACAAACAAACTATGACCAAAAGCAACTTCAGGAGAAAGAGTTCATTTGGCTTAAAAATCCTGCAGAAAGTCGGGACAGGAACTGAAGCAGGGCAGGAACCTGGAGGCAGGGGCTGAAGCAGAGGCCACGGAGGGGTGCTGCTTACTCCTCTGCTCCCTCTGGCTTGCTCAGCCTGTTTTTTATTTCAAACAAAAAATCAAAGGAGGGAAAGAGAAGAGAGAGAGAGAGAGAACAAAGAGAGAGAGAGAGAGAGAGAGAGAGAGAGAAAGAGAGAGAGAGAGAGAGAGAGAGAGAGAGAGAGAATACTTAATTGGATATTTCAAACTAGCGAGGTTGGAGGACTGTGAGTGTCCTCAGGACAAAGAAATGACAAATGTCTGCATTGGTGAATGTGTCATTCACTCTAATCTGACTCTTGTGTGTTGCTGGGATGCACTGTAACGTCTGTCACCTAACACTTACAGAAATGCACAATTAGTGCATTCAATAATAAGTAAGGGATGGTGGTACACACCTTTAATCCTAGCAGTGGGTATGAAGAGGCAGGCAGATCTCTGTGAATTACTGCTAGCCAGACTAACACCCTGAATCCCAGGCAGCCAGGGCTATATAGTGAGACCCTGTCTCAAAAAAAAAATTGTATATATAGCAAAAATTAAAATTAAATATATTTATGTTGATATATACATATCAATAAATGAAAATACATAAAAGTTAAAAAGAGGGAGAAGTCAGCCAGGCAGAGACATGCAGAGAGAAGAATGGATACCATGCAGCCCTGTAGATCTGCAGGGTTGGCTCTGGATTATGTAGGTCTGTGTGTCAAGATATAGATGGAGATTTAAAAGACCAGGGAGCAGTGAGACCAGATCTGTATCTGCATGCGTACGTGTGTGCATGTGCGAGTGTCTTTCTACACACTTCTGTGCTTGCTTAGAGGCCAGGGGGAGACATTGGAAGCAGTCCTGCTTTGCTCTCTGCCTTGTTACTTGAGAACTGACCGTGTTTCCAGCCAAGCAGGCTTCCCAGTGACCATCAGAGGTTCTCTTGTCTCTGTCCCCTCCAACACAGGGGTTACAGACTGACAGGGCAGGGGCAGAAACCCCACCACATTGTCCCAGCACCACAAAGGCACAGGACATGGTAACATGGAGCCTCCTCTCTCTGGCCTTCATGGAATCTATGCAGTACCCACCACAGGACATGGGACATAGGTCAGCTGATGCTTGGCTTTCACAGAAAGAGGAGCTCCCCCTGGCCTCTCTGAAGCCTGGAGTCACTGTGGCAAGCCTACAGCTCACTGGGAGCTGGCAGCTGCTTCAAGTCAGTGGGCACAGAGCCAGGAGGAAGAGGGCTGTTCTTTTTGGCAAAGAATATGCTGTATGTCTCAAAGCCTACGAGGCAGGCTTGCAAACAGCAGCTGGACTTAGAAAAAAAAAACTTACTTCACATTTATTAATTTATTTGGAGTGCATGTCTGGTGGGAAGAGGGTATACACACACGCCCCAGAGTGCCCTATGGATATCAGGAGACACCTTTCAGGAGCTGTTTTATATCCTTCTACCGTTTGAGTCCCAGGGATGACAGTCATTAGTCTTGGTGGCTGGCACCTGTCCTTACTGACTCACCCCATTAGCTCTAGCAACTGGACTTTCGAATAGTTCTGTGAAGCTAGGAAAGACAGAACATACTAGAATCCAAAATGGCCTCTGTTGTTGGAGTGGTGGGTTGTACTTAAATACATTAGAATCAAACAAGAGTAAATAATTCAAAATAAGAACTGCAAGTTGCAACAACAAGGCAAATAGGCAAACCCTGTCAACACAGTGCAAATAGACAGGATGCGGGCAAGCCAGAGGTATAGAGATACACCTAGGTGAGTGAGTGTTCCCACAGGAGTCAGCCATGTCTGATGAGGGCCTGCCTGAGAAAGGCAATATGGACTCATACTACATTAATATCATCCCAGTGTTCCGGTGTAGGGTGGTGACGCTTTTATCCAACTCCCTATTGATAGAAGTGGAATCTCTATTTAAGTTATGTGTGTGGCTATAATTTACTGAATGTTTTATAAATATCAGTTGATAGGTTGTTTCCCATGCTCTAACTCCATACAAGGAGGCTTGTGTTACATCTTGCTGTCCCCTCACACTTACACGTAAAATCTTGCTACCTGAAGTTGGGTCCACACACAATAGTCCAGGGGCTGGCATTGGTCTATCTGATCAAACTCATAGCTGAGAATGGGATCCCTGAAGGTGAGCTATTGCAAACTGGATCCCTGGGCTGGAGAGATAGCTCAGGTAACAAAGTGCTTGCCACATGAACATGAGAACTGGGGATTTGAGCCCTAGAACCCACATTAAAAAGCTGGGCATGATGGCGCATGCTTAGCATTCCAGTGTTGGGAGGAGGGGCAGGTGGATACCAGGGCTAGCCAGTCTTTGCAAGATTCAAGCCAGTGGGAGACCCTTTCTCTAAAACTAAGGTGAAAAGTGCCTGTGGACTGACACCCAAGGTTGACTTCTGGTCTGGGTATAGACCGGGGCACATATACCTGCAAACACACATGCATTTACATATACGTGAACATGCACAAGGGTGTAGATGGGGCATGTATACCTGCAAACACACATGCATTTACATGTACGTGAACATGCACAATCTGCAAACACACAGAAAGGGGCAGGCAGGGCAGAAGGAAGGGGGGAGGGCAGAAGGGAGGAGGAGAGAATTGGATCCCTGATGATTATAGGGAGCTGAGTCAGAGGATCTTGAAAACCTAGCACACAAGGAACTTATGGAAGAACAAAAACCTTTTTAATGAAGCCTTTGAAGTCCCAGAGAAAGGATGAAGACTCTCTAGCATAGCTCTGAGGTAGGATGGAATCAGGGAGTCAAGGTGGCTCTACAAAAGGTTAGTGCTCTGTATAAAATAACAGGACTGCTGGACAGAACGACCCAGCAGATATGGGCATTTGCCACTGAGCTTGGCATTCGGGGGTTGATCCCTCAAACCAGCATGTGGGAAAGAACCTAATCCTATAAGCTGTCCTCCTCTGACACACGGGGCATTCACATGTACATAAACACACGTATTTTTTAATACCAGAGATTCCGACAATGAAAGTCACTGCCTTTTGAGACACTGGGTCCTATACAGCAGGGGCTCCAGAAGGGAATACCGGCCACTTATGGATCTTCAGTGCAGAAGCAGGTGTGGGCCTGGGGCTGGGGAGACAGCTCGGTGAATGAAGAGCTTAAAACAGATCTTCAGAACCCACACGAAGAATCTAGGCATGGTGGCTCATTCTTACAACCCCAGCGCTGAGGATTATCTTCTGGTTCTCTCTCTACACACTGGAATGTGTGTGAGTGTGTGAGTGTGTGTGTGCATGTGTGTGTGTGCGCGTGCGAGTGTGTTCATGTGTGTGTGTGTATGCGAGAGAGAGAGAGCATGTGTGTGTGCATTTGTGTGTGCGTGCATGTACATGTGTGTGCATGTGTGTGCGTGTGTGTGTGCTAGAGAGAGAGAGAGAGCATGTGAGTGTGCAAGTGTGCATGCTATGAGGACTCATGTGTCGAAGGTTGAAACCGGGTCCTGTGTACGTTAGGTAAGTGCTCTACCTCTGAACCCCCATAGTCAGCCTTCAGCTCAGCCCTTACATACCACAGGGTGCTGCCCACAGTGGAATCTGAAAAATGTGGTAATGGCAGAGAAAGTGGGCATGTGTCTGTCACCCCATCTACTTAAGGAATTGGTTCCCTTGCTAGGAGCCCCTGGACCTAGAGTTTGAAGTCTAGAATAGGCAATAATTATAAAAGGGAAAAAATGCACAAAGCTCCTCAAAGTGTAGAAATTTCCTTACAGAGGAAATCTGAAAAAGAACAACATCTAAACAAGTATCTTAGAGCCAGGTGTGGTGGCTCACACTTACAATCCCAGCATTTACGGAGCTGAGGCAGGAGGATGGCCTTAGGTCCAAAACAAGAATGGATTTATGGATCAGGTGTGGTGGTAATGGGGAGGCAGGAGCCGGTGGGTCTCTTGAGTTCCAGGCCAGCTTAATCTACAACGAGAATTCCAGCCTGAGCTAACAGAAAAGCCCTGTTTTGAAAAGCAAAAGAGAAAGAGAAGGAGAAGATGGGGACTTACGGGTATGATCCTGTCTCAAAGGAAAAAAGGAGAATAAATACCCTCACCTCCTCCCTCTGCTGCCTTGAAGGAATATGATAAATAATATTTTATGACATTGTAAAGTAGCAGCAAAATTAAGCAAAGGACTGCTACTTACCTTTTGTTTCCTCGTCAATCAGCAGAGCCCCGATCTAATATTATATCAGGATAACACAGAAGACTGCACGGCCCGGCAGTGGCCTTTGGTTCTCTTTACCTTACTAATCCCAGAGCAAACAGAGACCTCATGACTAGCAGCACCATTTCCAAGGCTCAGCAAACTTCCCCAAAAGAGCGGATATTGATAAGAGTGGCAATTAACCATTTTACTGCACATTGTAAATTAACAAAAACAAATTAGCAATTAAATCCCAGAATTAGAGACCTGTGAGATGGCTCAGCAGGAAAGGCTCTTGCCAGGAAAAGCCTGAGTTTAGTCACAGGGATGGGAAAGATGGAAGGAGAGTCAGCTGCTAAAAGCTGTCCTCTGACTCACACACACACACACACACCATGCATGCATACATACATACATACATACATACATACATACATACATACATGGATATATACATGTATACATACAGACACAGACAGACACACACACTTACACACTATACATACATACGTACATACAGACAGACAGACACAGACACACACTTACACACTATATATACATACATACATGCATACATACGTACATACAGACAGACACAGACACACACTTACACACTATATATACATACATACATACATGCATACAGACAGACAGACAGACAGACAGACAGACACAGACACACACACTTACACACTATACATACATACAGATAGACACAGACAGACACACACACACACTTACACACTATACATACATACATACATACATACAGGCAAGCAGGCAGACAGACAGACATAGACAGACACACACACTTACACACCATACATACATACATGTATACAGACAGACAGACACAGACACACAGACACACACAGATACACACACAGACAGACACACACACAATTACATACCATACATACAGACAGACAGACAGACAGACAGACAGACACACATACACAGACAGACAGACACAGACACACACAGGCACACAGACACAAACACAGACAGACACACACACAGAGACATGACAGACACAGACAGATAGACAGACAGGCAGACACACACACACAGAACTAGAGCAAGGCTGTGGTATGTCTGTGGTCACAGCACCCAGAGGGCTAAGGCAGAGGGTCAGGAGGTCAAAGCCAGCCTAGGCTATGCAAACACTGTCTCAAAGGAAGGCAGAAGCAGGTGCCGGCAGACTGGCAATATATTTTTGTTTGTAGCAGTTTTCACCCTGTCCTAGGAGTCTGGGTGTGAGAGATTGTAGCTTATGATCATCAGTTTACACTCATTGACATTAAGTAGACTTTTGTTTGAAACAGGGTCTCACATAGCCCAGGCTGCCCTCAGAGTACTGCGTAGCTGAAGTTATGATGCCTGATCCTCTTGCCTCCTGCATCTCAAGTGCTGGGATTCCAAGCTCTACCCATGGCACTACCCATGGCTGAAGTCCAACAATCTTGTGGGCGTTCATACATGTGTATTTATAAGGAAACCTATTCTATCACTCAAACTTTCTGTTATTTTGATGTTTGTTCTCAAAGAAGGGCTATCGCCAGAACTTAATTTAAAAGTGACAGTTTGCTCAGAATGGAGCAATTTACAAAATTCCTAATAACCGGACGTGAAACATCTACCTTTAATCCATACATCCCTCTATGGGGAGAGAGGCAGGAAAGCGAGTGGAGAGAGATGTGTACCTTTCCCTGCTCCCATGGCCTTTTCTAGTATCTGAAAGATACAAGGAGGTTCTAGAATGGACATGCTTTAATGTTCTCAATCAGAAACAACATAGTATTTAGATTCTACTTGGTTTTAATGGCTGTAAAAAAGATGGCATCAAATAACTGACAATTTTTCTGATATTCTTATACCCCTGACAATTGATTTGGATTAAAAGTGAACCTCCAGACAGTGTCTATAAAAATAAGAAATTATGAAAAACATTTAAAAATTCTATCGCTACAAAATGATTTCATTTATTTGTTAGTTTGCTTGTTTATTGTTGAGACAGGGTTTCATGTAGCCCAGGCTGGCCTCAAACTCCTCACATAGCCAAAGTTTTCCTTGAATTTCTGATCTTCTTGCCTTTCCCTCCAAGTGTTGGGATTTTAAGCCTGTGCCACCACACAGTGCTTTTAAATAACTTTTACACTAAATTTTAAGGCCAGGCATGGTGCTATATTCCTTTAATCCCAACACTCAGGAGGCTAGCCTGGTCTACATAGAGGATTCAAGGCCAGCCAGAGCCACATAAGTGAGACCCTGTCTTAAGACAAAACAAAAACCACCACCAAGAGCCAACTAATTTTGAGAAGAGGCCATTTAACAGACAGGAATGGACGGTCCCTCTACTTACCAGACAGGAATGGACGGTCCCTCTACTTAACAGGCAGGAATGGACGGTCCCTCTACTTAACAGGCAGGAATGGCTGTCTGAGTGTGCCTTTGATTGCTGGGCATTCTGTGCTGACCAGATGTGTGCTGAGGCTGTGCATGGTTCGCGAGTGTGTTTTGTTGATGTTCTGAAGATGAGCTGTGTGTTTTTCACTCCCTGTCCAGGAGGAGTGTTTACATATCATTGAGTACTTTGCTGCCATGGCCTCAGTTTCCCCTTTTTCCTGTGCATAAACGTCTCTGCCTGTCCATCCTTTCCCTGCCCTATGAACTACAAGGCTGGTGTGCAGGAAGAGTTGAAGGCATTAGCTGATCAACTACAAGGCCTGGGGAGAGGGTGGGGCTCCTCCCACCAAAATAAACAAATAAGTAACAACAACAAAGGACTGTTCATGTCCTTCCAAGGCAGGGATGAGATCCAGGAGTTACCCAAAAGAAAGGGCTCACCATATGAAAATGGAAAATAGCAAGAGACAGTCTCTCAAGCCAGAGCTGGGATTCCCACAGTGTTATCTTTCATTACCTTCAAACTGGTCTACCAAAGCAGTTCCAAAACCTTAGAAGACGAGGAGAATGTTCCAGGCATGCGATTGCTTTTGAAGATTAATTTACCTAAAGCATCCGTCTCATGGAAGACAGATGAGATGTCAGCTGACGTATTTACATAACGAATAATTCTAGTGCGAGGGAAACAGGAGAGAGGATTTAGACGTAAGTCATCAAGGATCTCTAGGGTAGGGTACAGGAGAAAGTGGCGCTGAGCAGCCTGCTAGCTCCACCGGGTTTCCTTTTCAGATCTAGGAAAGTGAGGATGCGCAGAGTTCTGTGGTTCCGTTAGGCTCGGGGTACAAACACAGCAGAAGGTAGTTTGCTGTCTCCACCTCTCCTATAGGCCTCTGTCCTCTTTTTGGACAGATTGACTACCAGCTACTTGCTCACTCCTCCCTTCTTTTGAATGTACGTGCATTGGTGTTTTGAATGTACGTGCATTGATGTTTTGAATGTACGTGCATTGATGTTTTGAATGTATGTGCATTGGTGTTTTGAATGTATGTGCATTGGTGTTTTGAATGTATGTGCATTGGTGTTTTGAATGTATGTGCATTGGTGTTTTGAATGTACGTGCATTGATGTTTTGAATGTACGTGCATTGGTGTTTTGAATGTATGTGCATTGGTGTTTTGAATGTATGTGCATTGGTGTTTTGAATGTACGTGCATTGGTGTTTTGAATGTATGTGCATTGGTGTTTGCCTGCATGTATGTCTGTGTGAGAGCGCCAGCTCTTGGGGTCCCAGACAGTTGTGAGCCGCCATGTGGAGACTGGGAATTGAACTCTGGTCCTCTGGTCCTCTGGTCCTCTGAGCCATCACTCCAGCCCCTCATTCTTCTGTTCAAAGAAGAAACCCTTACTCTGCCTTTATTTCTGGCTATCACAGAGTCTGTTATCTGCGGGTCTGAGCTTCCAGAGAAATCAGATGAGGTCTGAAATGAATGAGTCAAAGTCTTCCAGTACCAGCTCAGCAAGAAGACCTAGCTCTTCCGATTGGCTGAGAGCAGCTCATTCACTCATTTTACACGTGTCAGCCGCTACAAGCACGGGCGCGCTCAACGATGGTCATGCAACTATGAATAGAGCCATCCTTGCCAGGAAAGACATAGCAGACAAATTATTGCAGAAATGTAGTGGGGGCACAATCCACTTGTTTAAGAAATATTGGTTGACTCTGTTGGTGCCAGGCCAGTGCCATGGGCACATCAGGAAGAAGAAAAGACACCTAGTTCCTGGCGCCATTTTGTTTGAAGTTTCTCAGAAAGACACAACTGGGCTAGTGAGACAGCTCAGTGGAGAGCAGCCCTGGCCACACAATTTCCAGAATGTACAGTGGAAGGCAGAATTGACTCCCAAATGTTGTCCTCTGACTTCCACAGAAACAAAGGAAGGCTGTGGTACAGGTGCACCTGCACACCCTCTCCGTGCATCAAGTACACACCATACACACATGCACACATGTACACATGCACACATGGACATGCACACACATGCACACCCATCCATGTGCACATACAGCAAAATTTCTAAAAAAAATTTAAAGGACTGATATTTCCCAGGCAGTCACAAATAAGGTTGCAATGGAACGTTATAGACTTACATAGGAGTCATTAACAAAGTGTCTGAAGGTGAGGCACATACATGCCTGTCACCCCACATGCTATCCCAGCTGAAGGCAGGCTGACTAGGATCAAGGTCATTCTTGACTGACTCTACAGTGAATTTGAGGATAGTTCCCCCATAAGATCCTGCCTCCTCATTTAAAAAAGAAATCCAGGGGCTACAGGGACAGGTAGGCTGGCAAAGTGGTTGCTGCATATGTGCTAAGTATAAGGACCTGAATTCAACCCCTAGCAGCCAAGAAAAAGTTGGACATGACAGCACATGCATACAATGCCAGGGCTGGAGGTAGAGACAAATCGGCCGCAGCTCACAATGAGAAAAGAAGGGTGAAAAGTGTGCCATTAGGAAGCTTTCATAAAGGAGTTATCTTTGGGCTGAGAAATTAAGAGCAAGCGGTGATTAGCCAGCTGGAGGAAAACGAGAAAGGAGAGGAAGCTGCAGACAGTGGGGGCTGAGGAGCGCAGAAGCAACACAGCGTTTGGTACACTCAAGGAAGTGCGCTGTCCGGGGCCTGGACAGCCTGTGCACACACAGAAGCGCTGTAACACTAGAAGGACCAAGCCTGCTGTGAACGTGAGGTGATGCTAGGAAGGGTGCGAACACAACATGGGGTGAATTCACCAAGAGAGCGGAACAGGCGCAGGGGGTGGGGAAGGGAGGGGAGGAACTGCTGGTGAGGGTGAGGAGTCCCACAGAGAAAGCGAGACCAGCACACTCTAGAACTGAGGCTCACAGCAGAGTGCCAATGAAAGGTGACCGGCAAGCAAGAAAAGACAGAGACTCATGCCATTCAGGACTTTGAAGTGATGTGATAAAGTAGGGTGGGAATCCCTGGGCAACAGAAGAAAGACAAAGGTGGATGTGATCACATGTTTAAGATGTGTTAAAACAGGTGAGAATGGATTCAAGACCAATTGACAAGTAGTTCATGGCCATCATCCAGGTAGGATATGATGGCTGATCAAGAACGGAAAACATGAGTTGGGGTAGGGTGGGGCTCCAGAAAGGTGGTGCTAAATCAGCAGGCCCAGACTGGATGCGTGGACAGGCACCAGGCGTGGCTTATGCTCTCTCCCAATGAAGAGAGCTATGAAAGGAAGAGCCATGTATTCTAGAGAGGAAGAGCCATCAATTCTAGAGAGGAAGTCATCGATTCTAGAGAAAGGATAGAGACTGCTGTTGAGGACACAGTGAAGGAAGGTGTCTATGTGACATCCAGAATGACAATGACATCTTGTGGAACTTATGCTGCTCTAGAACTCAGGAGACTAGGGTAGGTTCCAGAAGGGATCTGAGACTCAACCATACCAATGAAAACCTGAAAGGCAAGGTTGGCTGGGGCTAATGCATTGCCTTAAAGTCATTTTCAGTTACACATAATCTGACCTTCATAGTTTTCTACAGTGGGTCTATCATGTTGTGAAAAAAAAAAAAATGAAGACGTGCTTTCCAAAGCCTTTAATCAGTAATAGCCGCCTGTTGTCAGGACAATGGAAGAAGCAACCCTAGGGCTGTGAGTTTGTGAGGAAGAGAAAATATAGAAATGAAGCTTACAACATGTCCAGTGGGTTCCAATTTTTTTCTAGAAAAAATGGTTGAGGGCAGCTGCTGATCCCAAGAGGTAAGAGACGGAGGAAAGCTGGGGCATGTGGAGTAGCCCACCCAGTGGGGTTGAAAGAAGTTTTAGGCTAAAATGAAATATCAACCCTTTTTTTAAAAAATGTGGTATAAACAGGGGTGTTCACAAGTAGTCAATGGGACAAAATCCGTGAAATCTGCTCCACACATGATTTTTCTGGACAGCAACATGATTCACAAATTAAGAGAACGCGCTTCAAACACGCAGTATGAATACACGCACTTTTATTCTTAGTGCAGAGTATGAGACCCATGAATGCCTCTGTGAATGCTGAGCAAGCATTCTGCCACTGCGCTTCAGCCTGGGTGTGTCTCTAGTTAAAGACATCCCTATAATGTCTATCAGCAAGGAGGACACGGTGCTGTTGTCACAAGATGATGATGGTGATGATGGTGGTGATGGTGGTGATGGTGATGATGGTGATGGTGGTGATGGTGATGATGGTGGTGGTGGTGATGATGATGGTGATGGTGATGGTGATGATGATGGTGGTGATGATGGTGGTGGTGATGATGGTGGTGGTGGTGATGGTGGTGGTGGTGGTGATGATATGATGATGATGATGATGATGAATGTTCAAATGTTTGTGCTTTCAATGTGAAATTTAACAGAACCCTCCAGAGACCTGTCATAAACCTGTAAAAAATTAAATTAATTTAAAAATTAATTAAAATTTAAGGGATGGGGAAATGGCTTAGTGAATAGAGGTGCCTGCTGAAGAAGTGTGGGGACCTGAGCTCAGACCCTCATAAATGCCTGGCACAGAATACACATCTGCAGTCCTGGGTATTCCCTTAGCAAGATGGAAAGAGAAACAGCAGAATCCCTGAAGCTCCCAGACCAGCTAGCCTGCCAGAAGCAGTAGCTGACAGCAAAGAGACTCCATCTAAAACAAGACATAAGGACTGACACCAAAGGTTATGCTCTGACCTCATACATGGGCCATGGCATATCCATGACCACATTCATACAGGGGAGCATTCAGATACATATGCACAAACACACCCCCTCTCTGTCTCTCTGTCTGTCTCTGTCTCTGTCTGCCTCTCTCTCTCACACACGCACACATACAGACACAGACACAGACACAGACACACACACCACACACACATGTCCATACATGTGGGCAAGTGTGTATGCAATTTTATTAAATTTTAGGTCCAATGTAGAGAAAAATAAGAATGGCCTAAAACTCTTGAGGATTTGTGTCTGTTTTGAGGCCATCTTAAACCAGCAGATGACCCCTCTGAAAACTCATTGCCTTCCCAGGAGAGTCTAGAAAACCCAACGAGGAAGCAGGGCCCCTTCCCGTGGAGCGAAGTTGGTTCACCCATGTGAGGGTTCGTTGGATTTTCGAATATTTTCTTCTTTGTGAGTCTTCTGATGCAGGAATATGCTTCTCATTTCAGCAGCTCTCTCCAAGCAGCCAGATAAATGACAGGTCCCAAACAATCATGTTAGCTGTAAATCAAAATGTTATGTTTCCTCAGCTCAGCAATGACTCTTGAGTTTGTTTTCTTTCTATCACCAGTGAGGGATAATCCACCACCAGAATGATGATTAAAGGCATTCTACCAAAAATATTTACTCCGTTCTACAGCAAGTACTTGTCATCTCTAACTTGAGAGGAACAGGCCACTTGACCCAGCGTCCCTGCTGCTGCTCCATGAGTTAGAGGCATCTGGAACGTATTTGCGATTCTCCTAACTATAGCTTATTACAGCCACACATTTAGAGACTGTCACTCCTGGTAGGTTTCTCCATTACAAAACACACCAGGATTATTTATTTCGAAATGACAGTGTTTTTTACTCTTCTGAGTAGCAAATATCTCAACAGATTCTTTCTGTGTATGGTTAACTGTATAATTTCTAAAGTATTAATGTTTTTCAAAAACTACTTCCCCAACATCTCTCGACCTTACTCAAAAGTCCTGTCTTTTGCACAGTCATCATCGTAAGGACCAAAGGGACCTTGCAGATAGTCTAGTGACTGTCCAGTGATCGTCAGCTCTACAGCATGTGAGATGTCTCCTCAGGTGTCTGAGTAAGTCATTCTTTTACGACAGTGGTTCTCAGCTTCCTAATGCTGCAACTTTTCAGTACAGTTCCTTGTGTTGTAGTGAATCTTAACGTAAAAAAATCTGTGTTTTCCCATGGTTTTAGGCGATCCCTGTGAAAAGATCACTTGACTCCCAAAGGGGCCGTCACTCCCATAGGTTGAGAACCACTGCTTTACGAGGTCAGTCAGTCAAGCTTTGGCATTACCAAAAGAGCATAACCTTAAAACCAGACTTTTCATCCTGTCCTCCAGCAACGCTGGAGGGACAGGGGCAGACATTGGACGAGTGCATGAGGAGGGACACATGACAGCGAGAGAGCTCTCTCAGGCGTCTCCACAGTCCCTGCCCTGGCGTTCTCTGGTCCTCAGCGTCTTCTGCCAGGTACCGAGAGACAGTTCTTCTGAGGTGAGAGAGCCTTGTCTATCATTTTCTAACGTCTTTTTCACTCCTTGCAAATAGAGAAACATGCTTGCAGCACAAGGTTTCTCTGCCTTTCCCTCTCTTCCTTTCTGTCTTTTTTTCCTTCCTTAACTTCATCTGAAAAGCAACTAGTGTCAGCCAGGGAGGCTTTCACTCTGCTTTTAACTAGTTGACTCCTGCTGATGAAGAGGTCACTAGAGTTTGTTTGGCTTCTTGATCCATTGTTACGCTCTTCTGAGGTTTTGCTTCTAGTTAAAATGGAGAGCAACTGTAGTTTGTCGTCCTTTAATGCCTGGAGATGACAGGAAGCTGGGTTTTATTTGTTTTCCCCTTTGAAGTGATAGAGCTGAGCGAACAGACGTTAAGAGTTTCATTTTAACCAGGAATTTTGTTCGCCCTCATGGCAGCAGCTTTGTAGAGAAGCTGCACCATGCTGGGCCAATCTCTGCAGAATTATCAGATGAAAATATGGAAAAGGAAATGAAAAATTCTAGAATATTCTAAAATATGCACATCAGTGACTCCTGTGAGGCACGTGGGGTCCTTGGCTTCCCTCATATCTTTCATCCTAATTTAGAGTCTCTGAAACGGTAAACTGCAAACTATAAACAGTCAAGGCTCAGAACAGTCAAGTGCCCTCACTGTGCTCTGTGAAGAGGACCAAAGATGACGTCATGTCCACTAAAGACGATGAGCTCGGTGCCTGTGAGGACCAAGGGTGGGGCAGTGATAGGGTGCAGAAGAAGCTGCCTCAAAATGGGAAGCACCGGCCACTGATGACACACATCTGTTTCTACATAAGATGTTCACAATTTTGTTTTTATCTTTTCAGTGTTTAATGTTGACAGCTCTCTCTCCACTGTTCTCTGAGACTCCAGGTTCTAACTACAACTACAAATCTACAGCCAGGCCCCATTGCATTCTGTATCAGTGACACACAGAGCTGGATCTTTGAAAAGATAAACAAGATTATACCCTTAACCAAAATACAAACACAAAAAAAAAAAAAAAAAAAAAACAAAAACAAGAAAATCAAAATTAATAAATTTAGAGATGAAAAGGGAGCTATTACAACACATACCAGTGAAATTTAAAACATCATCAGGTCTTACCTTAGGAAATTTAAAGGAAATGGATTAATTTCTAGATGCATATGAGCACAAAAGTAAGCCAAGACAGAAGCAGCAGTTTAAACAGACTGAGAACAAGCAGTGATGTTAGAATAGCTATTAAAACTCCCACATACAAAAGGCTCAGGGCCCCGATGGACTCACTGGTGTGGATTTTAACAGGCCCTCATAGCAAAGTTACCACCAATGCTTCTTAAACCATTCTGTAAGATAGAAAAGGAAGAGCTCATCTTGATAAAATTAAAGAGAAACAAAGGAGAGGTAATTTTCCTTCACACGCAGCATCTCACACTTATCCACAGCACATCTTACTTCTTCAAGAGGCATCTGCTGGTTTGAGGGCCAATGTCAGCTTCCTTAGTGCCAGGCTGTGGTTCTCCATGAACAAACACCATTAGCCCTGCTCACTCTCCCCAGCCTTCCTATCCTGATTTTACTTACTTTCACATATGTACATGTATTAGTTCTTGTATATAACAAAACACACAACCTTTGGGAGAAAAAAATAACTGTATACAGCTGTGTAACCAACCTTGCCATGGAGATGTAGAACATTATACTATCCCAAAGTTCCCACTGTGCACTCCTAGTGCATGCTCAGCTTGAATGTCCTGCTTTCTATTACCAAGGAGAGACTTTGCTGAGCCTTGACTTTACAATCAGTGGAGTCAGAGACATGTACTTTTTTGTGCATGGCTTCTACGTTCTGAAAAATTCCGAATGGCTGGGCATGGTGGTATATGTCTTTCATCCCAGCAGAGCCAGTCAGATCTCTAATAGTTTGAGGATAGCCTGGTCTACATAGTGAATTCCAGGTCAGTCAGGGCTGCATAGTGAGAGCCTGTCTCAAAAAGCAACAACAACAAACCTAAACAACAAATGTGAACTATACTATATTGTATAGATATGTCACAGTTTGATTAAGGACTTGAGTTTTATGGACTTTGAGCTATTATGAAGCTTTTTGCATATGTTCTTAGGCAACATTTGTTTTGTTTTATTTTCATTAGGCAAACACCCAGGAGTAGAATTTCTGGCATTAAAAAAAGCTCCAAGTGTTTGCAGTTTGCAACCTGTGAGCAACACCTTACAGTTTAGTTAGCCTACATCCTCTCCAAGACCTGGGATTGTCAGCTTTTAACATTCTGTTTAGTCTAACGGGCGTGAAATTAGATCTCACTCTGGTTTTGTTGTGTTTTCCTTATAACTAATACTTTGTTCTGTGAAGCGTTTATTCAAATCTTTCCTGTTTGTTGGGTTACTTGTCTTCTTAAAAAGTTAATTCACTCACTGCGTGTTCGTCTATGTGTGCCACAGCTTGTGTGTAGAGGTCCGAGGACAATGTATGGGAGTCAGTCCTCTCCGTCTATCATGTGGGCCCTGATCACGAGGTTTGGCGTTGAGCCTCTCGACCCCCTGAGTCTTTTCTCTGGCCTGGCTTCTCTTTTTATTCTCTGTGGTTTTTATGTTCTGCATACAGGAATTTAGTTAGTTGGCTTAGTTAGTTGGATTTTTATTTTATTACATCAGCGGGTTTTGCTAGCATGTATGTCTGTGTAAGGGTGCTGGATCCCCTGGAGCTAAAGTTACAGACAGCTGTGAGCTGCCATGTGGGTGCTGGGAATTGAACCCAGGTCCTCTGGAAGAGCAGCCAGTGCTCTTAGCCACTGAGCTATCCCTCCAGCTCCTTTTATTATATATATAATATTTGATGAGCAAAAATTTTAAATTAATAACTCTGATGACAATAATCAATCATTCTTTTAAGTTGAGAGCTTTCGTTAATACCTATCAATGAAATGTACCAGCACAAGTCTGAAGAAGCATTCGCCATCCATCTGCTCTGTTTGGTTGCTTTGTGAAGGTACACATACACACACACACACACACACACACACACACACACACACACACACATTTGTTTTGAGATGAGGTTTCATTGTAGACCTGGCTATGTAGCTAGAGCTAGCCTTGAACTCCTGATCCTCTTGCGTCTACCTTCCAAGAGCAGGAATTGCAGGCCTATGTCACTGTCCTCCTTAAAGCTTTACACTTAGGCCTAGGGTCCATCTTCCATTAATTTTAGTGCATATCGTAACAGAGAAAACGTGGCCTAACCTCTCAGCATATGTGATCAGTACCAGTTGCCGAGAAGATTGTCCCTCATCCAACTGACTTGGCACACTTATGAAAACCTACTGATAGGGGGGCGGTGGGTTGGGGAGGAAGCATGCTCTCTAATCACAGCACTCTGACGGCAGAAGCAGGTGACTACAAGCTGAAAGGCAGCCTAGTCTCTGTAAGCAAGATCCAGGCCGGCCAGGGCTGCAAAACAAGACTGTCAAAAATAAAAAATAAAGTAAATACGCAAACCACATATATGTGGCCAGGGCTATATTCTGCCCTATTGATCTGCCTGTTTAACATTGTCTCTACCAATACCACACTGTCTTAATAAATGTAGCCTCTGCTAAGCCTTGAAATGTAATTGTGTATGTGTGTGTGTGTGAGTGTGAGTGTGAGCGTGTGTGTGTCAGTGTGTGTATGTGTGTGTGTGAGTGTGTGTGTGTGAGAGTGTGTGTCAGTGTGTGTATGTGTGTGTGTGTGTGTTTTCTATGCACGAATTGGGGAGCAATTTTAAACTACAGAGTATTTCATTCAAAACCAACTTTTTTTTAATCTTTAGAATCTCTCAGCAATAGATAGTGGTTTTCAGTATAAAGAATGTAAAGGTCTTTTCCAGAGTTTGTTAGTTTTACTCTTAAATTTTTTTTTTTCTTTTTTTTTTTTCGGAGCTGGGGATCGAACCCAGGGCCTTGAGCTTGCTAGGCAAGCGCTCTACCACTGAGCTAAATCCCTAACCCCTTAAATTTTTGACATATAATTAATAAACAGCACACAACATCTTTTTGGGGGAGGCTGAGATGGATCAGGTACCACATATAATAAGCAAAGGCCACTGAGACCAGATTTCTTTATTCTTAACCTCTCTCAGGGATTACCAATCTTATCTATCAGAATCATCTTTTAATCAATGTCTTTAGTTTTCCATGATTTAACCTCTTTCTGTTTCTTTTTCTAGCTATCTAATTTAGATTTAATTTTTTGTTTTTGTTATTTTTAAAGACAGAATCTCTGGTCTCAAATTGGCCAGACGTGGCTCAGTTTGGCTGACCACAAACTTGCTATACCCTGAAGCTAGCCTTCGATCTCCCGATCCCCTTCCCTCTGTTTCTCTGGAGTGCCAGGATTACAGCATGAACACTCCTCTGAAAGGGGGGCTGGGAGACACACGGTGCCTGTTCAGAGAGCTGTGCGGAGATCACAAAGCAGGACAGGCTTGCATCACATTTCAGTTCCCATGATCTGATAAGAATTCCGGTTCCTGGCGGTGAGAGCCAGGCTCAGCTCAGGAGGACCGGAAAGACAGAACCCTTTGCTGAGAGGCACAGAAGCAAGGCCAGGCACATGGTGAGCCCTGCGAACATGGCAGTTGGTGTGAATAAGGTAGGCCAGAAGTGGTGAAGCTCACTCCTGTCCCACGCTGTTCCAGGAAGGAGATAATAGCAGTTGGGAGTTAACAGGTGGCACCAGAGGAGAGGAAACAGGCCGGCCAATCCTCAGGGCTCAGAGAAGAAAGGAAAGGGCTTTCGCCGAGCTGGCAGCAGACCCGGAATGTCCTCGGGGTCTTGTTTTGGCAAGAAGCCCTGGCTCTCTACAGCTGCTCACCTAACCAGCTTTCTGGAAGTTTGGAGTTCAGACCCAAGATGATTTATACGGTTGCTTGAGAGAGGTGAATAATGAAAGAAGAAACGACCCATAAAAGGACCAGTTAGTGCAAACCTCTGGTTTTCTTTCTCAGCTGGCGGTGCCCTGCCAAGACCTCCCTCCAAACTTGGCCCTGAGCCCTCTGCTCCGTGAAGCAGCGCTCACTGGCGGTCACGCCACTGATTCTGCTCAGCCACACTGATTATCAAGCTTGGCCTTTTCTTCCTTAGCACGAGGGCTCAGGACTCTTCACTCTGAATGAAAATAAGCAGCCGTGTCAATGGTCTCCTGGCTACTGGATCACACCGATGAGGAAAGCCTGCTTACAAGCTTCCCCTGAACCTCCAGGAGAGTGCGTAACTGATAATTCAACACCAAATGTCTGGCTGTTAGCCAGGACTAACAACTGTTCCCTTTTTTTTTTTTTTTTTCTCCAAGCCACATTCTGGTAACCACAGAGAACCAAAATAGATCCTCTGATTCTAGAGCTCAGAGCGTTTTCTAAGGGAAGGTGAAATCACAGTGCAAACTAACCATAGGCTTAGGAGGAGGAAAGGACCTGGCTTGAAAACTTTAGAGGGAAAAAATTGGTTAACTGCCAATAGAACATTCTTTCGAAATCAAAGAGCCAACTAAACTACTATATTGCTTTACAGATTGCTGCTAGTCATTATGGTTTGATTAGAATTGCCACATTCACCAACCAAAGTACAAGCTACCTAATTAAATTTGAATTGTAAATAAAAAATAAATAATTTTGTAGTGTAAGCATGCCCTGAAATTGGCCTGTGCCAGATATTACATTGGAATATACTAATATTAAAATTATTCGTTGTTTATCTGAAATCAAAAATTAACTAGAGGTATATTTATCTGGAAACTTTAGATATATTTCCACTGTGATGCTCAGAAAAGTGAGAAGGATAGGGAGGCGTTCTAAATTCTGGGCAGATGCTGGATTAAGAGATTGCTCTTCGAAGCCAGGCATGGCTGCTTGAGCTTTAATCCCAGCATCCAGGAGGCAGAGATGGGCGGATCTTTGTGAGTTTGAGACCAGCATGGTGTACAAAGTGGGCTCCAGGACAGCCAGGGCTGTTACACAGGGAAACCCTGTCTCAAAAAGCAAACAAGCAAGCAAACGAAAGACAGGGGCCTCATGCATGTTAGGAAAGGCTCTGCTGCCTATGCCGTTCCTGGCTTTATTTTTACTCTACGTTGTTTGTATGTATGTATGAGAGCATGCGCATGCACCGCCTGTGTCCAGGAACCTGCAGAGGTCAGAAGAGAAGCTGAATTCCCAGGGAACTGGAGTTCCAGGTGGCTGGTTCTAGCCGCCATGTGGGTACTTGGAATTGAACCTGGGTCCTTGGTAAGAGCCGTGAGCACTCCTAACTACTGAGCCATCTCGGCCCTTCTGGTTTTACTGTCTTATTTGGAGACATGATTTTGCTCAGTTGCTGAGGCCAGCTAGGAACTCACTCTACCACTCAGGCCCTCCTTGGCTTGGGACCTTCCCGCCCCGGTCTTGAGAGTGGTTGGGATGACAGGTATGCATACAGTGGCAGCAGAAATGTAGGCCTTTTAATAATTCTATTAAAAGACAAGTGACAGAAAGAATCCCGTGTATCAGACATTCTTCTAGGCACTTCAGTTTCTATATTATTTAATGACTATTTTCCTGTTCAGTATCAGTTTGAAAGCTCTCAGCAGGATAAACTCATCTTGACAGGACTTGGAAATATGTAATGAGGTATCTCAGTTTCTTTCTTTCTTCTTTTGCTTTTTTGTTTATATTTTTTTTTCTTTTTTTTCAGAGCTGGGGACCGAACCCAGGGCCTTGCGCTTGCTAGGTAAGCGCTCTACCACTGAGCTAAATCCCCAATCCCTTGTTTATATTTTTGATCTTCCTTCCTTCTTTCCTTCCTTCCTTCCTTCCTTCCTTCCTTCCTTCCTTCCTCCCTCCCTCCCTCCCTTTCTCTCTCTCTCTCTCTCTCTTTCTTTCTTTCTTTGAGACAGGGTCTCACTATGTACAGCTCTGGCTGTTCTAGAACTCACTATATAGACCAGGCTGGCCTCAAACTAACAGGCCTCACCTGCTTTTTCATCTCAAGTGCAGGGGATTAAAGGTGTGGGTCTTCTTAGCACTCTTATTGCCACGCAAAACACCACAAACAAAAACAACCTGGGGGAGAAGGGGTTTGATTCTTCATACAGTCTACAGTCCATCATAAAAGGAAGTCAGGGCAGGAACTGAGACGGGGAGAATCTGAAGCCGAGGCCGTGGAGCACTGCTGCTCACCGAGGCCGAGGCGGTGGAGCACTGCTGCTCACCGAGGCCGAGGCCCTGGAGCACTGCTGCTCACTGAGGCCGAGGCCGAGGCCGTGGAGCACTGCTGCTCACCGAGGCCGAGGCCCTGGAGCACTGCTGCTCACCGAAATCGAGGCCCTGGAGCACTGCTGCTCACCGAGGCCGAGGCGGTGGAGCACTGCTGCTCACCGAAGTCGAGGCCCTGGAGCACTGCTGCTCACCGAGGCCGAGGCCCTGGAGCACTGCTGCTCACCGAGGCCGAGGCCCTGGAGCACTGCTGCTCACCGAGGCCGAGGCCGAGGCCCTGGAGCACTGCTGCTCACCGAGGCCGAGGCCCTGGAGCACTGCTGCTCACCGAGGCCGAGGCGGTGGAGCACTGCTGCTCACCGAGGCCGAGGCGGTGGAGCACTGCTGCTCACCGAGGCCGAGGCCTTGGAGCACTGCTGCTCACCGAAGCCGAGGCCCTGGAGCATTGCTGCTCACTGCCTTGCTCTGTGGCTTGTTCACCCTGCTTCTCTCTCTCTTTTCCTTAAATTTATTTCATTTATGCCATTGAGTATCTTATCTGAATGCATGTATGTACACAATGTGTATTCCTATTGGAGCCCCTAGAACTGGAGTTACAGATGGTTGTGAGCCACCGCGTAGGTGCTGGGAGTTGAACCCTGGTCCTCTGCAAGAGCAATTAAATGCTTCGCATACCATTCAGGAGTGACCCAGCCCATAGTAGGCTGCTACCCCCCCCCATCACTCCTTAATTAAGCAATGGCCCCACTGACTTGCCCACAGGTCAATCTGATGGGGCATTTTCTTAATTGAGGTTCCCTAATCTCTGATGATACCCTGGTTTCTGTTAACAAAACACTAAACAGCACATGTCAGTTTAAATCAATAAAATTTACTGAGCTCAGGGCTGGACTGTATTTCAGTGGTCCAGTGTTCGCCTTGCATGCACATGACCACGGATTTGGCCCCCAGCACCACTGAATATGTAAGTTCGTGTTAGAAAACAAATGACTCAGCAGTTAGAAGTGTGCTCTGCTCTTTGGAGGACCAGATTCAGGTCACTCTATCTAGGAGGTCTGATGCCTCTGGCACCTGCACTTGTGTGAACACACACACTCACACACACTCACACACACTTGCACGGTACTGTGTCACACCACAACCCTATGGGAGGATAATATGTATTCGTTTAGCTTTAAGAGAAAGCAGCTAAGTACAAAGACCTTTATTCAAAGCAGAGCATATTAATTAAACCTTGAAAGGCAGAGTAAATGGACCTTAACAAATTTGCTAATTATACTTACTTGTGTACATAATTGCTTATTTAACAAACACTTTTAAATTAATGAATTTATTTTAATTGACTGAAAAGCCATAGTTGTGTATGCAATATGATGTTTTCATATGTATGCATCACAGAATGGTTAAATGGCACGCACCACCCACATGCTTATCATAGGTTGGGATAAGGTCCCTCAGAACCTCTCACGGGTGTCTTCTCAACAAGTACATACTGAATGGAGAGGTTGAGGCCACAATCCCGTTGGGGTTCCGCTGGGGCAGAGAGAGCATCAGGAGCCTGTTTTGGTAAGCACTCCTTGGGGTGTGCCCCGCAGAGATAGAGGTCTCTGTGTGAGATCTTCCAGGACATCGAAAGCTCTGCAGAAGACTTGGGTTTAGATGACGCCGTGGGCCTGTCTGGAGCTTCAGCCAGTCACAAAGGGAGGCAAGGAAGTGGGCGTCTGGAGGGGTCTGAGTCAACCGAGAACTGCCTAAGCGACCAGTGCCAGACCAGTGGAGGACTGGCAGTAGCTGATTGGCTGGAAAAGGTAGCTCCAAGGCCGTTGTCCAAAGAGTTTAGTCCGTTTGCAGCAGACTGCCCTGGAGAGACAGCTGTAATGGGATTGGCCTTTTCCGCCAGGGAACTCTGTGGGCATCCACTCCAGGGTGACTGCCTCAGCTTACCACAGATGACAGCAGCAAGGCAGCAAAGGACTTAGATCTCTCCTGTTCCCACTGCCCCACCCCGTACTCTCCTCCCTGGGAGGTTGGCCCCAGCGCCTTGCATGACCGGAGCAAGTACTCTCTACCCTTAGCCACGCCTTCAGCTGCTGGTCCATTTTACTTGAGAGGAGCCACACTAAGGCGTCTGAGCTTTTCTCCAACTTTTGACCTCCTGTTCCCAAACTCACCATTTGGGGTTCCAGGTCCTAGCACAATGCACCTCGTCCCTCCGTCTTCTCCCCTCCCTTCTCCTTTCTCTCTTCCTTTGTGTCACACTTATTTATTGAAGTACTTGTTCATTTCACATAGCTGGTCACGTGTGAGTGGCAGGGTCACATGGTGTGTCTAAGTACTCATGTACACAGATACAGCAGCAGCAGCAAGGGAGTCCCAGATGGAAGACTGCACACAGCAGCCGCTTCGAGGCCATTTTCCTGCATTACTCAGCTCTGTCCGAGTCAAGGCTGGACAGGGCTCTTTGCTCTCCACCTGTGATGATACTGAGAATGACTGCCCTGTTCCCACTCTGATCTGAGGAGTTCTGCAGGTTACCTCAATCAGCCCTCCTTTCTCCCCGGTGCTTCTCTCCTTCGCTGAATGAACCTTTAAAGACGGTCTCAGACCTGCTTCCTTGGGAGCCTCGGGTGAAGCAGGGCCTGACTGCACTGGGTGAGGAGGGGCCGCGGCATTCAGGACTGGGTGGCTCTCCTTTCTTCCCGAGCTCTTTTGTTGTTGTCCTTGTCACTGTCGTTGTTGTTGCTGCTGTTGTGAGGACTTCTTATATAGCTCATGGTGTTCTAGAACTCCCAGAAATCCTCCTGCTTCAGCTTCCAGAGTATTGGAATTACAGATGTGAGCCAGCACCCCAGGGTCTTTTGTACCAGGCTGATTTGAATTCTATGTAATGAAAAATAACCTTGAACTTGTGATCATCCTGCTTCACTTCACAGGTCCTGGATTATGGCTATGTACCACCATCAAGTTCATGTGGTCTACAGGTTAGACCCAAGGCTTTCCCTGAGCAACTAACTGCTCTACCAACCTTTTCTCCTCATTGTTCTCGATGAACCTATGAATTTTGTAGGTTTTTTTGCTTCCTCAAGGAGATTACCATTTGAGAGGCAGTCACGGGAAGACTTTGTTTTTGAGGCTAGCCTGGGCTACATAAACCTATCTCAAAGAAAAGACCCTGAACAACTGCAACAATAACATCAACAAATCCCATGTATTTATATTGCGTCACACTGATGAAATGACCTAAAGAAATACACACAACCGTTACACTGGACTTAAAACAGCTTCTCTCCAGCTACACTTCCCAACACATAATTCTTACATATTTGAGCTTATTCCTGGATATGCTTTTTTATTGTTGGCATTACTATTAAAGGAAAATCTTCTGTTATTCTTTCTTTCCTAACTGCTTGTAAGAAAAGTCCTTGCAAGAATGCTCATGATGTTCATCTGTACAGAGTGAATCATATCACCTGAAATAAGTTATCATTTCTCTTCTTATATATTAACTTGTATTCCTTCTTCTCTTGTTCTCCCTCTAATGGACTTTCACCTACTCTTTGACAATTTCGTACATGAAACCAATTCCCCCTTGGTCATACGGACCCTCAGTTCCTCCCTCCCAGTTCTCCTAGGCACCTCCGACATGCAGCCTTCTTCTCCCTGTTCTCGCCTGTATTTGCTGCTAACACACCAACTCGAGTTGGTGCTGCCTATTGGGACGTCAACTGTTTTGTTGACTTGATCCCATACAGGTAATCACAGCAGCTACAGTGAGTCCACAGGTACAGTGGCCATGTTGTCCCTCTTCCATAATGGTCCCTGAGTCTTGGTTGGGGGTGGGGAGATATTGCTTTAAATGTTCCATTTTGAGCTGAGCAAAAAAATGGTGATCAGCAGTTTGACCGGTTATAAGTGTCTGCGTTAACTGCTGACTGCTGAAGAGAAAAGCTTCTCTGGCCAAGGTCAAGGGTGGCAGTCAGCTATGCTTATACACACAAATATTTAGAAGGCAGTTTGACAGCATGCAATCCCTAGGGTCTATGACCTTCAAAGTTACGGGCTTTGGGCCAGTTTTATAGTAATAGACCTGAATTCCTTCCTGTGGATCAGACCTCAAATCAGATCCCAAAACAATTGGGCCATTGGCATGCTTGGCAGGTTAATGTTGTAGCCGAAAGAGTTGGCTGAAAGGATATCACTCATGTCTGTTCTCCCTCACCATCCTGCACAGGACATTCGGGGACTATGAAAGCTTATCAGCAGGGAAGAAGTTCTCAAGGGAGCTCTGCCATGATCTCTCTATATCCTACAACCAAAGTACATTGCGTCTCCAGCAACAGCATCCTGGTACCGCCTAGTTCTGGTGGGTGACCAAGAACAGTGCCAATCACATGTGCTGCTTTGGAGACTTCTGGAGAATAACTCACAGGGAAGTCTATCATCCCTGCTACTGAGATTTCCATACAATAATCTGTGTTTTGTGGGGGAATTGTCTACCTATGCAAAGCTTCTATGCTCAGACCACTTCTAACTTTTAATGCTATTTTTAGATTAGCTTTCAAAGGAGTGGGGTTTCCCTACTTCTTTAGCTTTGGTGAACTCACTGCTCTCCTGCATGGCCAGACTGCACAGTGGATACATTTTGCTTGTACACCCGTCCTGCATAGACTGTTCCCCCACAGTTTCCCCTCTCCACTCTCATATGTGTTCTAGTTTCTCTTCTCCCCTTAAGACTTCTCTCTTCTTTCCCACTCATGGGTCCTCTCCATCTTCCTAGGCTCTTTAAATACACAAATCTAAGAATTCTAAGCTAGGATTCACATATGAGGAGTAACACACAGTATTTGTCTTTCTAGCACTAAGGTACCTCACTTAGGATAGGAGAATATCTAGTTCCAACCATTTCCTTGCAAATTTCACAGTTGTATTTTTCTTTCATTTTTATGGATTTTTTTGGTTGTTATTGTCACATGTTTTGTTTTGATTTCTTTTTTGCTTTGTTTTGTTTTCCAAGACAGGGTTTCTCTGTGTAGCCCTGGCTGTCCTAGAACTTGCTCTGCAGACCAGGCTAGACTTGAACCCAGAGATCCACCTTCCTCTGCCCTGTGAGTGCTAGGATTAAAGGTGTGTGCTAGCATGCCTGGCTTGTTTTCTCTTTTTCTTACTAGCTGCATAAAATTCTGTTGTGGGTGTGTATTCCACTTTCATTATCTACCCATCGGGCGGGGAGCACAGGCTGATCCCATTTCCTAGTCACTGTGAACAGAGAAATAATGGACAGGGATGTGCAGATCCCTCCACTGGGGCTATGGAGTCCTTGGGGTATGTGTTCAGGAGTGGCAAAGCTACATCATACACTAGCCCTCTTTTTAGCTTTCTGAGAAACCTCCACACTGATTCGCTGATGGCTAAGGGAGTCTGCACCCCAGCAACAATGACGAAGGGATGCTTCTTCCCCATATCCTTGCCAGCGTGTGTTACCATTCTTGCCTTTATGATGTGCATTCTGACGGCAGTGAGATGGATCTCAAAGTAGTTTTAGTTTGCATTTTCCCGATGGCCAATGATATTGAACACCCCTTAAAATGTCTTATGTTTCTTCTTTTGAGAACTGTGTTGAGTTCCATGACCCATCTATTTTTAGTGGATTGTTTGTTTCCTTGATTTTTTTTGTATATTCTAGATACTAATTGTATGTCAGATTTATAGCTGGCAAAGGTTTTCTCCCACTCTGCACGCTGTTACTTCATTTGATTGACAGTTCTTCGCTTATGCAAAAGCTCTGATTTCCTGAGATTCCATTTATCGAGTATTATCCTTGTGTTCTTAGCAATAAGACGCCCGTTGATAACGTGCGGGTCTGGCCCTCCAGCTTGACTTGTTTTGTCTGATTTCTCCTCTAGCTGTTTGGTAGTTTCAGCTCTGTCAAGAGGGCCTTGATCCTCGCAGAGCTGGTTTCCGTGCGAGTTGAAAGATAAGGGTTTAGTTTCGTTTTTCGACATGTGCATCTCTCTGGCTTCCCCGACCCCATTTGTTGAGGAGCTTGTTTATTCTTCAAAGTGGGTTTTTGATGTCCTTGTTGAAATTTAGACAGCTGTAGTTGTAAGGCCTTTTAAGTGGGTGTTCTAGTGCGTTGGTCTGAGTCATGCCTTTATCACTATGGTTCTTCGGCGTAAACTTGAAATCAGGTACAGTGAGATATCGAGCCGTAATCTCTTTTAGGGTTGCTTTAGCTATGCGAGTTTCTTGTGCTTCCGCTGGAATTTTAATTTTTGAAAATATTTTTCTGGAGAATGTCCCTAGAATTTGATTGTGGGTGCATTGAATCTGTATACTGTTTTCAATAACAGTCGTTTTTACAATTTCGATTCTTCAGACCCACGAGACTGGGGAGTCTTTCCTGTTCTGGTATCTTCCTCAATTTCTTTTCTTTGCTTTCAAGTTCTCATTGCCGAGATCTTTCACAGTGTTGGTTAGTTGGTTTTTCCCAAGGGTGTTTGGTTCTGTTTCGTTGTGAATGGGACTGTCTCCCTAACTCCTTTTACAATTTGTCATTGGTATGTATAGGAGGACGAGTAGTTTTCGTGTATTAATTTTGTGCCCTGCTACTTTGCTGAAGATCATCATTAGTTTTAAAAGTCATCTGACTTTTAGACCAGATATCTATAAGAGACCCTAATACAAATAGAATCATATCGGCTGCAAATGGGAGACAGTCTGACTTCTTCCTTTCTCAATGTGTCACTTTGAGTTTCTTCCCTGGTCTTACCGCTCTGGCTAAGACTTCCAACGCTATAATGAATACAGATAAAGGGAGTGGGCACCTTCGTCTTGTTCTTGATATCAGAGGGAATGCTTTCTTCCCATTTAATATGCTGTTAGCTGTAGGTATGTCATATAAAGCTCTTATTATGTTGAGATATGCTCCTTGCCTTCTATTCTTAGTTTCTGCAGGACTTTTTAACATGAAAAGGTGTTAGGTTTTATCAAAGCTGCATCTATAGAGATGATCCAGCGATTTGTGTCCTTGAACCCATTTACATAATTTATTACACTTATTGATTTACATATATTAAACCAGCCCTGCATTTATGGAATAAAGAAAACTTGATCATGGTGAATAATCTTTTAGATATGTTCTTGAATTTGGTTAACAATGTTTTGTTGGGAATTTTTGTGTTTAAGTTCATCAGACAGATTCATGTATAACTTTTTGTTGTTGTTGTATCTTCTTTACCTGCTGTTCGTATCAGACACTACCAACGCTGGAGAATGAGACTGTTACTGCCCCTCCCTTTCTTAACTTATGGACTAGTTTGAGAGGCATTGGCGGTAGTTCTTCTTTGAAGAACTGTTGAAATTCACACCATTGAATCCACCTGGACCTGAGCTCTTTTTAAGTTTAAGTTTTAAGCTCTTTTTAAATTCTTTAATTATTGCTTTGATTCACTGCTTATCAACCAGTTTAAATTGTTGCTCTCCTCTTAACTTAATTTTAGTAACTCATATGTACCTAGAAATTTATTCATTTCTTTTAGATTTTCCAATTTACTGGAATATTTGTTTTCAACATAAGACCCGAGGATGTTTTGAATTTTGTTAGCACATCTTACAACCGCCTCCTTTTCTCCTCTAATTTGGTTAATTTTGGTCCTCTCTTGACTCAGCGTGTGTCAGTCATATCTGTCTTTTCAGAGAACCGACTCTGCGCCATTGACTCTTTAGATACACGTTCATGTTCATTGTATGAATTTCTGACCTGCTGCTAATGGTTGATTGTTATTTGGAGTTTAGGCTGTGCTTCCTTTCCTCAGCTTTAACGTGCATGGAGATCACTCTATGCAGGTTTTGTTCCTTTCCCTTTTTCTTTTTGAGGCAGGGTCTCACTATGTAGCCCCTCTGACCTGGAATTCACCGTGTGAACCATGATGGTCTCAAACTCACAGAGATTCACGTGCTTCTGCCTCCCAATTCGTGGGATTAAAAGCACACACTCCTGGCCTCTGTGGTTTCTTAATAGAGTGCTTAAAGCCGTAAATTTTCCTTTTAGGATGGCTTTCGTTGTATCACATAGGTTCTGATGTGTTGTGTTTTCATTTTCATTCAATCCTAGAAATATTTTATTTCCTCCTTGATTTATTCAAGGTCCCACTCATGCTCCATAGTATGTTGTATTGTTTAACATGTATAAGTTCATATGTGTTCTTCTTGCCGTTGACTTGTAGTCTAGTTGTATTGTGATTAGACAGAATACAAAGAGTTATTTCAAGTTTCCTTTGGTTAAGACTTGCTTTGTGTCCTAATAGAGTCCCATGAGACACTGAGAAAACTGTGTTTTTTGCAATATTTGGATGGAATGCTCTGCAGATGTCTGTTCAGTCCATTTGACCAGTGATGTCATTTAGTTTATATCTCTGTTTACTTTTGTCAGAATTAATAGGTGAGACTGGAGTAGTCAAGCCACTGCTACTGTTGTGTTGGGGCTGATCTGTGACTCCCTGTAGTAGCTCTTGCTTTATGGAATGAGATACCCATGTATTGTGAGCATATGTGTTTAGAAGATTACTTGTCCCTTGGCTGAGTGACTGGTAGTCAGTATGAAGTGACCATTTTTCTCACTTGCTTTGGTATGCAGTCTATTTTGTCAGGATTAGGAGAACAATATGCTGTTTCTATCATAGATCCCTTTGCTTGGAATACCCTTCTTTGCCCTTTCACCCTAAAGCACTGTTTGTGGTGAGGTAGGTTTCTTAGAAGCAGCAAATAGATGGCTCCTTATTTTTGACCCTACCTACTGGTCTGCATTTTTAAAAAACAATTTATATTGGTTTGTAATTGTTGGCCGCGCACGCATGCACGCGTGCAC
This sequence comes from Rattus rattus, assembly GCF_011064425.1. Taxonomy (NCBI): domain Eukaryota; kingdom Metazoa; phylum Chordata; class Mammalia; order Rodentia; family Muridae; genus Rattus; species Rattus rattus. The sequence continues at coordinate 143,271,180 of NC_046156.1, read as the reverse complement.
GTGTGTGTGTGTGTGTGTGTGTGTGTGTGTGTCTACTTATGTGTACATGACACAAGCATAGGCACCTGCTGAGGCCAGAGAAGAGCATAAGATTTCCTAAAGCTGGAGTTACCTGCACTTGTGAGCCACCCGACCAGCATAGGTGTTGGGGACAAAAGTTAAGCTCTCTGTAAGAGTAGTATGTACTTCTAACCACCAGGCTCTCCTCAGCTCCAGTCTATGTCTTTGACTCGGGAATTGGGATCAGTGATAATTTAGAGTTCTTACTGAAACTCTAAATGTATGTATTTATTGCTGATATTTTTTGGTGATTTTGTGGTTTGGGGACTCTTTTTCTCCTCCTTATTATTATTTTAGGTTGGTTTATTCTTTCTTGTGGCCTTGCGGATTCTTTGTATTGCTTTTCTGTGGAATTCTTTCAAATAGCTTCAGTAAGAGCTGGCTTAGTTGTCAGAAATTCCTTTATTTTTATCATAAGAATTTCTTATTTCCTTCAATTGTGAGAGAAATCTTTGCTGAATAGTATTTTGGGATAGTTGTTGGCTTTCAGAACCTAGAAGGCATCATTCCAAGCCTCTCTGGCTTTCAAAGTATTCTGCTCATGGCCCTGCCTTGCATGTGACTTGGTGTTTCTCTCTTGCTGATCTCAATATACATTGGGGGAGGGCTATATATTTAATGTTTTAATTACAACCTGATTAGGGAGGTTCTTTTCTGGTTTTGTCCGTTTGGTGAATTAAATATTTCCTTGCCTGGTGGATTGGCATCTTTTTTTCCTAACTCTGGGGAATTTTGTTAAAATCCTTTGAGAAGGTTGTCTGCGTATTTAGAATGAGATTCTTCTCATTCTTCTCTGCCTACAACTGGTCAACCTGGACTTTGCAGGTTGCTCTGCATATCTTGCAATCCCAGCTGATACCTTTTATCATCTCCTCTTGATCTTGCTGTTCTGTTCCGGTTCTTGACTTTGTCTTCAAGCTTAGACTCTGTCCTCTCTTTTGTTCTTTCCGCTGCTAAGATTTTCCACGTCTATGCCCCCTTATTTCCAATGTGTCTGTCTGGTTTTCCTGAGGCGTTCTTGGTATTGAATTCCTCCTTCACATCACCCATCACCTTCTCTACTTCATTTGACTGCTTGGACTTTGGAAATGTTGATGATTATGTCTGTGATGTCATCTAGCTCACATTCACTAGACAACATGGCTGCAAAACAGTAAGTTTTGAAGAATTATGTCATCTTATTTTCTCACATTTCTTATGTTGTTTCATCAAGACTTATACATCCAATGTTTTTTCCTTTGCTTGGCTTAATTTTTATCGAATATATATGTTTTCAGTTGACAAAATTTGCAATGTTCAGATGGGATTTGTATGTAATAATGATGATTTAGAAAATGATTCCTCAGACCAGAAGCTCCAGGTGCCTGGTACAAGCTATATGTCATCTGCATAGGCATCCCTGGGGGGCAACCGTAGGTGGGGGGCATCACCACTGTGCATCTGTCATACCAGCCAACGAAGAACCCCTGCCCCTTAGACTTGGGAAAGCTGTCGGGGAAGAAACAACCAAGGGTAGTCTATCACATACTCAGATCTTAGTAATAAGATTAAGAATGGGTAGGAAATAAGTAGGTAAGAATCAGGGTTGAGCCTTCCGTTGATTTTGAAAAGATAATCACGATTTAGCATTAGATCAGTCTTGGAAAGGTAAAGTGGGTAAGGATAACGATAAAAAAATAGATCAATTTTGAAGAAAAGAAAAGATCAAGGTGGGTAAAGCTAGAGAGGAAAGTTGGGATACTGTTGGGGTCCACAGATGTCAGGGATCGTCACAGTATGGAAAGTTGCAACTGAGAAATAAACAGAGACACAACTAAAGAGAATCGTGCAGGACGCCCCGCAGTGAACTGGATGGACACACACAAGGGTCCTAAAGCCAGTGCAGCAGCAGCCAGACAAAGCCAGTGTCCACGAGACGTAGGTGGTAAATGACGGAAAGGAAGAAATTTAAAAGAACACAGCTGAGCGGGAAGGATCCCTCTGGCTCCAGTTGTCTTTCCCGTGCTGGTGTACCGCAGAGAGAAGGGGAGCGTTTGGCCTCCCCAGTGTTGGTGGTCTTGGGGAGCTCTGGGACTGCTGGGGCTAGAGGCCTGCTTCCTAGGTATTCTCTCAGTTTTTCTCAAGTCTGATCAGAAATTTCTATATAATTTGTTAAATTTTGGGAGGTAGTACCCCTATTCAGAGGCCAGCAGGAAATGAAAGAGACAGTTTGCTTTCCAGAACAGCCCAGTTCTGGCACCTGTGGACTCAGACTTTGTATAGTCAAAGATGGGTCGACAAAGAACTAGGTCTGTGAAACGTGAGTGGAACTCGCAATGCACATTTTCAGAAAGCATGTATTTCACGTGTTATTGTGGTCCGCGTGTATACTCCACCTACATAGAAGTGAAGATTTCCTCAATGACTAAATGCACTGGGGACCACTTCCCAATTGTAATTGCTTAATAAACTACATTGTACCTTAACGTCAATATTGGTCACCTAAAAGCTGCGGGTATTCATTTTAAGGCCACATATCCGATGTGTTGGATATATTGAGTTTAGAATTAAGGAATGCAAGGAGTGGAAATAAAATTATTGGTATAATTCTCTCTTTCATCTAAGTTTTTTTTTTAAAAAAAAATTGGCCAGGTGTGGTAACATTCACTTATAATACTGGGGAGACTAAGGCAAGAATATCCCAAATTTGAGACTTGCCTAGACTATAGGAGGATATCAAGTCTAACATAGGCAACTTGGAAAGGTCCTATCTCAAAATTCAAATAACAATATAGTTCCCTATGTAGTGGGGGTGCGTACCGTTAATCCCAGATTTCTGAGTTTGAGGCTAGTTTGGTGTACAGAGCAAGTGCCCAGACAGCCAGGGCAGCACAATGAAACCCTCCCCAAAAGCACAATAATTTTAAAATGTAGCTCAATCAAGAGTAAGAGTCTACACAAACTCAAGTATCCCAGGCTGGGTACAACTTGGAACGTCTGCCCATCCTCCCTGTACCTCCCGAGTGGCGTCATGTATAACAGGCAGTCCAACAGCTGAGCTCCCTCCCCCGGCCTGATTGGAGATGTTGACACCCAACAACTTACGGCTAGTTTAAAACAGAATCCCTAGACATCCCACCACACAGAGACTTTCGGTTTTGGTTTTGGTTTTGGTTTTTTAAATTGTGTGTGTAGAGGCTTAATTTAAGGTTTTACCAAGTAATCTCGTCAATTACTCTCTTTTCTCTCCCCTTTTGCACTACAAAACACATATGCTATAAGCCTAGGCACTGTGGGCCTGCCCTGCTCAGATAGACCAAAAGCCTGGGGGAGAGGGATAGGGGTGGGGAGTTGGGAGCTTACGGAAGAACTTTCTGGAACATCTGGCCTGTTGTCCATTAAGGCTCTGCTCCCATATACAAGAAAGTGAATTCATGTCAGACTACCCGTTCCCAATTTTAATTTACCATTTACTCTTTGTACTGTCTGTCAAAGTGCTGAGAGTTACCTTAAATGGAAGGTTGAGTGCATCTAAACCTTTCCAAGGGGATGAAGGAGTCTGTGATTTGAAAGAATGAAACTGCCGTTTCCCCTCTGCCCTAGAACCTCCACAGCCTGAGGAAGCAAAGGAGCAAATGACTGCTGTCAAAGGCATCTGCAGATGCTCTCCCCGGGGACTCAGGCAATCTTTGCTGCCCCGCCCTCTCCCATTTCACCAGTGCCTCCTGGGGCAGCCTCCAGGACGGCAGGTGTTTCATTACTGAAAAATAGCTGCACTCCAAGAGTCTTCGAGAACAGATAAGGCAGTGTTCATGCTTACTTGGACACTTAGTTCCGGGTTCCTCGGCTGAGGGACGTGAGAATACACTTACGCCTTAAAAATCACACAGTTTGAAGGATAGAGCCTCGATAAATGATTACTGAGTTTATACAATTTGTTTGTTTTTTGTGTTTTGTTTTTCAAGATAGGGTTTCTCTGTGTAGCCCAGGCTGTCCTGGAACTCTCTATGTAGATCAGGCCGGCCTCAAACTTAGAGATCTGCCTGCTTCTGCCTCCTGAGTGTGGGATTAAAAGTGTGGGTTACCACTGCCAGGGAGATTTTTTTTTTTTAAAGCATTTGCTTACTTTCATTTTTCTTCTCTTTTTGTTTTGGTAGTATTAGGAACTAAGCCTGGTTGGTTTTATTTATTTGCAAGGACATTTTTATTTATAATGCAGTTTATAAAATTTTTAACTGTGTTTTAAAAAGAGGAAAGAAACCTACAGCTTCCGCATACTTCCACAAGTATTCTGCTACTGAACTACACTCCCAGTCCAGTGACTTTAATTAATTAATTAGTAATTAGACTTATTAATTAATTAATTGTGCTAAAGATCAAATCTAGAGTCTCCAGCATGCTGGGCAAGAATTGTATCATTAAACTGTACCCCAGCCCTAACTTAAGGAGCCATAGCCAGATGAGAGAAGTTTCAGTTGTGTTTCCTGCCCACCAAACATACACGGGCATAGGTCTGAGGATGATGTCCTTTATGGAGTGCTAATGATAGTACAAAGACAAAGCCACCTCCATGGGCCAGGTGTGTACAGGGCACACATGTGTGATCTCAGTTCCGGGGAGACAGAGGTGGGACGATCTCCAGGTAGAAGTCAGCCTGGGCCGTGTAGTGAGACGAAGCCCAGCAGTGTAAGGAAGGAATCCAGTGTAATCGTAGAAGCCGAGAGGCCGTCTGCCGGCATCAGCCAAGGGGCCCTGCAAAAAGGGCTGGAGCTTTCTTATCCTTGAAGAACGGGAGCCACGCTAGGCCTGTCTGTCCTGGGGTACTTTAAACGAGGCAGTTTTAGTGCCGTTGATGAACATAAGGAGTCGCAAAGGTTTTCTTAGCATATTTGGTGCATAAACTGAAGTCTTTCCTCCTCGAATTATCGTACCAGCTCGTGTTCTGTTACATACAAAGGAGAGAAAGAAAAGTATAGTTTCTCTTAAAACACTGCTTAAAAAGTAGCTCTGGCAAGACTTGACTAGATCTTTCTGCTGATAATATTACTATCCAGTTAACTAAGCTGAATCCTTATTGATGCTTTTCTACAAATCCAGTCCTCCTGCTGAATGGGAAGGAAAAGTTACAGATCCCAATCTTAATAGCTCGAGACCCAGCTGTGAACTCAGTTAACAAGAGCAACGATGCTTTGGGACAGACGGCTAAGGATGCTCACCAGTATGGTAGTCTGCAGGGCGTGGCTTTGATTTTTTTTTTAAACCCTAATAATGGTTTTTAAATGCTTTAACTTCGATTTTAACCCACCAGAGGTAATGGAAATGAAACGTTATTAGGATACAAGGGGGAAGTGGACCTGTTCAGAAATTGTTTTTTGGAGCAAATCTCATTTGCGTTGTCAGGAAATTAGCAGTCCACTTTACGGGAATCAGCCACGGCGGCAGCTCGATCTGCTCGCAAACACTTTATGAACATATGCGCACTCCAGTTTGGTAGTGTCCAGAGAGCAGACATGAATGAGCAGCAGTGGCTTGGCCTAGCAGAGTTAGCCAGGCCTCAGCTGAATCGGCACAAGTCGGAGGAAGCACCAGGACCACCAGGGTTACCAGGAGTTCTCGGCTGTGCCTCTCTCAGCAAAGACGAGACCAAGAAGCATCATAAAGCTAGCTATGCAAGCAAGCCTAGCCCTGTCACTGTCTGTGAATCTTATTTATGCTCCCTCCAAACATCACCTGTCCCCCACAGGCCTTGCCAATCAGCCCGAGTCTGCAGAAGCTCCAAGAAGCCACCAGCACAACACCAGAAGATTTTTTGTGTGTTCTCTCTATGGAGTCCTGACAAATCACAACCAATAGACAATGGTAAGGTGTACCAATACCATCTAGCATCATCTACCATCTGTTGGGTCTTTCTTAGCATCATGTGTCCTTTTACGTGTTTGTGTTAGCAAAACATCCTTTGTGCAAAACAGTTCAATGTCTGCTTCAGCGAAACATTCCTTCCCTTGTCTGCCGGCAAATCACCCTCTCACCTGTGACTTCCTTCCCCTTTGCATCTTTGTACCGTTGCTGTTTCAATGTAAGAATAGCATAGAAGAATACAAAAAGGCTTCACAAGTCACTCACTCCTCTGACTGCCACGCATAATAACAATAAAATTAAATTTAAAAAATTTCAGTGCAAAAATAAATATCTAAGCACTTGTGTTGTTACATACAGTACCAAAGACATTTAGTTGACTTGCTAAGAAGCACATCTTGACATTAGTGTGAACAAAGACCTGCTTTCAGTTGATGAAGACAGAGAGCCTGTTCCTTAATCTTACAATCCGTGGCAAACCAGCGGCAATCTTATTCATATTCTAAGTTGGCCACACTGTCTGCTGCATGGGTCCAGCCACAAACATCTGCAGGGGGGAAAGTTGAAGACAGCCTGCCTTTGTGGGCAGACATATAATTCTCAATGCTTAGGTGAAGCAAAACTACTTTGACCTGAGAAGGCCTCCGTGAAGATATCAGGTTTCTCCTTGGGTTCCGGAGTCACCTTGAGTCCGTGTCACCTGTGATGAGAACTCTAAGATTGTCACAGCTGGGCTCTGAATATCCATCCACCAACTTAATGTAATGAGTGGTTATGTAAGACACTATGTAAGGCTTGAGCCTGCAGTCCTGTCCCAGAGCAGGGCAGTGTTAACTCCCACAGGAATTAACATGGTGGTCTCTAGATAGTGAGCGCAAGCCCTTCTCCTGGGAAGAGCTCCAGGTAGGGCAAGCTTCTCACCAAGGCAGAGCTCCACAAGCCATCCGTTAGAATCAGTTGAAGAACGCAGACATTTGCCCCTGCCTCAGATGCACTCCAGTCTAATGACATCCGAATGTCCAGGGAACAGATCCCTGTAATCAGTAATCAGTGGGCTGGGGACGCTCCGTGGTTAGCAGCCATCTAATGAGAAGGGATTGTAGAAAGGGGATGCTCAAGGCACCCTAATGTTCAGGATCACCCCAGCAGAGTGGCTCCCCTCTGAAGGCCCTCTTCACTCTCGCTTAGACTTCCCTTAATACCTCATATCCAAGAATGGCACAGGACTTGGAGACCTTGGATTCTACAACTACAACTCATGCTCCCTTGATTGCCACTGCCTAGGGGTATGGTGGCAGTTATTGTAATTCCCCATGCTGGTAAGATGGAGACAAGAGGATCAAGAGACCAGCCCCAGCCTGGGGAGAATGGATATACACACGAAGTGAGCTACATCCAGCCCGAGGTGAGGCACTTCTCAACTGGGATCGATTGTAGATTTAAAAAAAAACCATATCTAAGCAATACCATATTAACATTGTCTCTAAACAGTGATTTACAATCTGTAGAGTCCACTCAGCTACACGTTGTTGGATGTTACTTCATAAACAAATCCTTGACAGGATGGGTGTCTGCCACCCTGCTTTGAGAAGTGGGCACACTACAGTGACTTTCACTCAGCTAGAAAGGATCTAAGTGCCCCAAGACCTTGGCGGAGTGCAAATGCAGTGTTAAAGTGGATTACATTTTGTCTGCACCCATGACAGTTGTAAACCGTGCTATGATCGTGCTTAAGAAATGCGCCCCACGGAAGCCTCTTGGTGCTGGATAGATAGCTCTCAAGCCGTGCCAAATGAAAAAAAAATCACAGGATCACTTCCCTGAAATCTCACTTGAAAAAAGGTCAATTGTAAAACCTCCAAGGTCCTGAAAGACCCTGATGAGCCAGGAGGAGCAGGAGGCCCCACCCGTTGGGAGGCCCCAGTGGCAGCAGCTGTGGAGAGGTTAGGAGAATTCTGTGAGCCAGGGGCTTCCCAGGGAGACCACCCCCAGCTCCTCCTCCCTTTCCACAAAACAGAAGTGGGGATTTCTTCTTCTTCTTTTTTTTTTTTTTTTTTGAACAGCCCTCAGGACTTCCCCAGTCTCCCAAGGAGAAGATGCAAAATGGGGAACCCCACTATTAAGGAATCCGGAAGCTCCCCTCAGTCCCGACCCACGTGGAGTGTTTGTAAAGATGCTGCCCCATCTGCACTTCACCAGTTAAGCCATCCTGGCTAAAGACAGGGCATGGTGCTACCCTAGGTAGCTTCAGAACCTTCTAGATGACATTTAAACACAGTTCAGATTGAGAACAGCAGCATTTGGCTGTATAGATAAACAAAGGCCTGTGCACTGTGCTTAAAAAGGCGGTGGTGGAGGAGCATGAAGATAAGGAACGGGACGGATCGTCCATACCTGGCCTTCAGTACTGCCTCCGCAAGCCTTTTCACACCACCACCTCTTACTTTCTGTTTCATTTTTCTTCTTTCCACTGCAGCAGAGAACAGGAAGTAGGAGACAACCAAGTTAAAATATGTAACTAGGCTGGGAGCGAGCTTAGCAGTAGAGAGCTAGCTTAGAGCTTATGAGGGCCTGGGTTTGATCTCGGCTCGCTGAAAAGTGACAGGGCACAAACCCACTTCACCCCAGAACGAGCCAGCGGAAGTAGACTGTAACTCACCGAGGACAACCTGTTTTGGCACAAACCCCATATGGGCTGTGCTCATACTTAGAAATGTAGGATCTGTTTGGGAGAGGGAGACATAGAAAGAATTGCTTGTGGACATCTGTGTCCCTTGTGTAATCGGAAAGTGGGAATATTCTTTTACACCATGAACTCCTGAAAAAGAAATATACCCTGAGCAAGGAGAGAGAGAGAGAAGGAAGGAGGGAGAGAGAGAGAGAGAGAGAGAGAGAGAGAGAGAGAGAGAGAGAGAGAGAGAGAGTCAGGAGCAGGCTTGCATGCTAGCATTCGATTAAGTCTTGCTTAGCCAGATGAGAAGCAGTAGGGCCGATCTGCACGGTCGTGCGTGGTTAAATCAGGCAGGCCAAGTGAGTCATCTGTGCTCTTGGGATGTCTCATCAGGGAAGAGGCACCCTGCACTGCAGCTTTGAGATCAGACAGCAAAAGTCCCTTTATCATCGAAACCTCCTGACCTCAAGTTCAGTGTGTGTTTACATTCTTTGGGGAAGTCACCTCAGAAGACATCAAGAGGCCTTTGATCGTGTGGCTTAGCGATTTTCACAAGGGTCCAGAATCACCTTTTTCGGTGGCTGACTTAAATGTCTTTACTTATTAAACCAGCATGAGAAGAGCCCAGACAAGCAGGAGCTGCAAACTCACAAAAACTCTTCTGTACCTGGCTGCTCGCTCGAAACAGAAACAGCAACAGCCAGGAGACATGTTTACAGGCGGCCTTTCTGTGGTAGAAATAATCTGAGGTGATGCTCTTCTTAGAAGTTTGGAAGGAATCTGTTGACACATGGCTCCAACAAATTATAAACAACCCCAGATTTTGGTTAGGAGAGTATTCCGGCAGCAGGGAGGTGTGTGGGAATGTCCCTAGAGCAGCTAGGGTACCCAAGGTGTGCTCCGAGCACCTGACCACGTTATGAATACCACTCGCCATGTGCTGCTGGCTAGCTGGTGCTGTCGGCGTCACAGTCACTTTACTGAGGATGACAATGACATGGAGGGTTAAGGTCTTCTGTGTGCTCAGGGATAGTGTGTGGATCATCACTGGTTTCACTGATGAGCCTGAGAAGACAGGCAGAGAGCTGCTGTGATTGGTCAGTCAGGGCCTGTTCTGTGTGTTTGTTCTATCACCAGTGTGTGTGTTTCTCTCACCAGTGTTTCTCTCACCAGTGTGTGTGTTTCTCTCACCAGCGTGTTTATCACATGGTCTCATAGGAAACTCACCAGCAAAGGTGGGTATGGTAGATCACACCTAAAATCCCAGTACTAATAAGTTTGAGGCTGTCCAGGGCTACACATGAGATCTTGTGTAGAATAACCAAAATGAGGAAGGGAGGGTTAAGGAGAGGGGAGGAGGATGGACAGGAGGAATGAGACAGAGAGAGAGAGATAGACAGAGAAGCAGAGAGAGAGAGAGAGAGAGAGAGAGAGAGAGAGAGAGAGAGAGAGAGAGAGAGAGAGAGAGAGAGTTTTCTCACTTCTCATTGCTGGGATTTCAGGTAAGTGCCAGCCTCCCGGAGTCAATCAGTGGGTTTTACCCCAATGCTCTACAGGACCTTGTACTACTTTATAGCATTTTAAAAACAAGTGGAGACAAAATTAAATAAACAAAATTCTAAGAGAATAAATATTTTTATAAGTTTGTGAAAGCCACAGTTCTTAGGAGTTCAAATAATAAGGGAGAAAAAACATTAATTTGGACATTTTAAGACATTATGTCTTTCTCAAGACATTTTAAATGTGTGCTCTTCAGGACAACCATTAAGAAAAAACAAAAAGCAATTTAAAAACTGAAGAAAATACTTGGAGTGCAAACGTCTGTCGAAGGACTTGTGTTAACAATACATAAAGAGGTTTCTTGGGGCAGGAGAGAGATAGCTCAATGATTAAAGGCATGTAGTGCTCTCTCGGAGGACCAGAGTTCAGTTCCCAGCACCCACATCGCAGTTCACAATGGTCTGTAGCTTCAGCTCCACATGGATCCAGCACCTTTGAGGGTCCTTGGACTCATATGACATACTGCCCCTCCCACACACACACACACACACACACACACACACACACACACACACACACACACACACACAGGTTAAAATAAATCTTTCTAAAAATAAAATAACATCACCATAAGACAGCAAGAGATTTGAGGTGATGTTTCACAGGAGAAGATGAAGGGGGCTGAGGAGAACTGAGAAAGCAGTCTGCTGTTAGTCACAGGAAAGTGAAAGTCAGGACCGGTGAGACAGTGCAAACGTCCGCCCACAGTGAGAAGGATCAAAAAGCGTGAAACACAGGAACCACAAATGACTCCAGCTGTGCCTATGTCAAGCAGCTGGGCTGTCACACACCACAAATGCAAAGAGACACAGCCTCCTCTAGGGAAAACAGGCAGCCTCTCCCCCTCTTTCTCCCTGTCCCTTCCCTTCCCTTCCACCTCCCCTCCCCCTCCCTATTCATCCCTCTCCCCATCCCTGTCCCTCTCCCTCTTTCTGTCCCTGTCCCTTCCCCTCCCCATTTCCCCTCCCCTTCCCTTCCTCCTCTTCCTCCCCTCCCCCTCCCCTCTCCCTCCATCTCCCCTCCTCTCTTTCTCTATTTGTTTGTTTGTTTGTTTGAGACACCCTCTCGTTACATAGTCCCGGCTGTCCTGGAACTCATGTATAGGCCAGGCTGGCCTCACACTCATACAGACCCACCTGCCTCTGCCTCAGGAGTGCTGAGATTAAACCCCTGTACCACCATGCCCAGCTCTCTCTTTTCTTGAAATTCTTTAGTTAGCATGCAAAATAATAGGCATAATAATGACATTTAATGCACCTTTATCATGGTGCCTTCTTCATATTCGCTCTGCCCCTTCCAAGAGAAAACAGGCCACATTTTGTCTTTCTGGCTTCCTCTCCATTCACCTCTCTAGATTCCCTTTCCTTTCAGTCCCATTGGCCACAAGCACCTCTAATATTTTTTTTGTCACACATACATTTCACGTATGAAATAAAACCTGAAGTATTTGTCTTTCTGTGTCTGCCTTATATCGTGTAACACGATCTCTGGTTCCACCTATTTCTCAACAAACAACAAATGACATAATCTTTCATTTACTGTGCATTTCATGCCACGACACACATGAGGAGGTCAGAGGACATTGTGGGAGCAGGTTCTCTCTCTCCTACCCTGTGAATTCCAGGATCAAACTCAGGATGTCAGGCTTAGCAGCAAGCCCCTGTGCCTGCTGAGCCTTCTCATTGGCCCCACCCTTTTCTGTGGCTGAACCAAGGCTAATGGGAATGTACATCACATTTCCTTTGTCTGCTCTTTTATTGATGGGAGCCAAAGCTGACTCCATATCTTGGCTCTGAACGCTGACCTACAGCCCTGGAGGTACAGACATCACGAGGCAGTTCTACGTTGAGTTTCTGGGAACCTCCTCCACGGTGAGTTCCTTTGTGGCTGCACAATTCCCATTCTTGGCTATGGTTTGTGAGGACCCCTCTTTCTGCACATCCTTTTGAACATTTGAAGTTGTCTGTTTTCCAGATTGTATCCATTGTGACTGGAATGATGTGGTATCCCAATGTGGTTTGCATTTCTCTGACAGCTACAGATATTGAATTTATTGATTGGATGGTTGGATAGGAGTGTTTAATTTTTGGAGTTTAATCAGTTTCTTAAGAAGTAAAATATAGCTACCATGTGACTGCACAATTCTGGAAAAGTGAAAACAGCCCCAGTGTAAAGTTGTGTGCACAAATGCTTTGCTCACCTTAGCTCGTTAGTTCATATTTACTCATATATAAAAAGCCCCAACTTGAAAGCAACGGATATGACCTTCAACTGGTGAATTTAATAAATCAATTGTAATGTTTTCTTAAGGTGGAATAGCATTTTATTCTATTGTTGTGAAGAGACACCATGACCAAGGCAACTCCTACAAAAGACAACTTTTAATTAGGTGATTGCTTCAAGTTGCATAGCATTAGTTAGCATTATGGTGGGGAGCATGGTAGCACACAGGCAGGCATGGCACTGGAGCAGTTGCTAAGAGTTGTATGGTGATCCACAGGCAGCAGATGGAGAGAGGAAGACAGAGAGAGAGAGAGAGAGAGAGAGAGAGAGAGAGAGAGAGAGACAGAGACACAGAGACACAGAGACACAGAGACACAGAGACACAGAGACACAGAGACTGGGCCTGGCGTGGCCTTTTCCAACCAAAGCCCACCCCCAGTGGCACACTTCTTCCAACAAGGCCACACCTCCTGATCCTTCCAATCATTTCAAACAGCTCAACTCCCAGGCAACTAAGTATTCAAATCTACGAGCCTATGGGGGCCATTCTCATTCAAACATTATCCGTAGTGAAGGAGTCATCCACTGAAACTCTAACATGAACAAATCTCAGATGTAGTTTGCTGAATGGCAGACGCCGGAGGCAAAGAACGCCTGTCATGCCATCGCGGGTCCTTTTGGAAAAGAAGAGCGCAGTATGATCCAGCATTTCTGCATCACCAGTTTTTCTTCTCACTAGATCTTTTCTATTAGAAGAAAACATGCAATTTTTTTCCATAGTCTAACCCGGGTTGTTTAAAAGCACATCAGTGTTGCCTGGAGTCAGGGATGGGGAAACAGTTTGACATCTGCAAATCTTAGAAATGTCCTGTTTCTTCTTTTCCTTTTGGTGCTGGGGATTGAAGCTCTGTCCCTCTGCAGGCAAACGCAGCACCATGGAGGCCCCACTGCAGCCTCATCCCGTGTCTTGACTGTGGTATCCGTTACAAATGGATAAAAGGTCGAAATGCATCAATGTTCCGTGACTGACTTATAAATTATTTACACGTCAGTAAAAGTGATTAGAAGCTTTGCCCTGGGGCTGGTGAGATGGCTCAGCAGGTAAAGGAGCTTGCTGCTAAGCCTGACAGCCTGAGTTCAGTTCCTGTAACCCACATGGGGGAAGAAGTGAATTTACTGTTCTCTAGTTTCCCTATGCATGCATGGCATGCACACCCCTCACCTTAACGAATAAACACATGTTACCTTAATAAATTCTAACGACAGATCATGGTCCTACATTAAAATAAGGTGGTGTTTCTACATAGTTGTACTAAAAACTCAGTATCTATCAGTATTTTAAACCCTTCCTTTTATCTATTGGTATACACACATGTGTATGATGAGGGTGGAGTTGGCTCTTCCCTTTCACCTAAAAGTGGGGTCGGGGAATTGAACTCAGGTTGTCACTCACCCATGAATATGTTCCTTATCGAATGTCTTACATGGTATGACAGGATTTAGAATCACTGAGGAGACATCATCCTACCCCACTGAACCTCCGTGGAAACCCCTCTCCAATACTGAGAGGCCTGTTCCCTAGGTAATACTAAATCCACTAGATGGGGTCCCAGAATGAATAGTTCATCATCATCATCATCATCATCATCATCACCACCACCACCACCACCAACACCACAACCACCACCACCACCACCATCATCATCACCACCAAAGCAAGCTGAGTACCAGCACCCGCCTCTCTCTGTCTCTCTGTGTCCTTGGCTGTAGATGCTTTGTGACATGCCACTTCCTGCTTAGGCCACCATGCCTTCCTCCCAGTGTTGGATTGTACCCTCAAACAATGAACCAAAAGTAAACCTTTCCTTGAGTTGATTCTTGCCAGATATTTTATCACAGTGACAGATGAAGTGCCGAAATAAAAGGATAATGAATATACCATGAAAAAAGCAAGAAAGAGGGACCGCAATGGAGTGTGTCTCTGGTAAGCATTCAGAAGAGCCCAAAGAAGTGTTCTCTCAGGAACCCTGGGAAGACCAGTGATTGACGTGGACCTGGTAGCCATACTGCAGGAAAAGTCACATGTTCAGAAAATCTCTTTCTCCTATGTCTCAGGACAGGATCTCCCTGTAAAGTTTTGGCTGGCCTGAAAGTCTATATTTAAATCAGAATAGCCTCAAACTCATAGTCAGTCCACCTGCCTCTGCCTCGCAGTGGAGCACTACATGTGTGCAATACCACACCTGCCTCCCAGTGGGGCACTACATGTGTGCAATACCACACCTGCCTCCCAGTGGGGCACTACATGTGTGTGCAATACCACACCTGCTCCAGTGGAGCACTACATGTGTGCAATACCACACCTGCTCCAGGGGGCACTACATGTGTGCAATACCACACCTGCCTCCCAGTGGGGCACTACATGTGTGCAATACCACACCTGCTCCAGGTGGAGCACTACATGTGTGCAATACCACACCTGCCTCCCAGTGGAGCACTACATGTGTGCAATACCACACCTGCCTCCCAGTGGGGCACTACATGTGTGCAATACCACACCTGCCTCCCAGTGGAGCACTACATGTGTGCAATACCACACCTGCTCCAGGTGGAGCACTACATGTGTGCAATACCACACCTGCCTCCCAGTGGGGCACTACATGTGTGCAATACCACACCTGCCTCCCAGTGGAGCACTACATGTGTGCAATACCACACCTGCCTCCCAGTGGGGCACTACACTACATGTGTGCAATACCACACCTGCCTCCCAGTGGAGCACTACATGTGTGCAATACCACACCTGCCTCCCAGTGGGGCACTACATGTGTGCAATACCACACCTGCCTCCCAGTGGAGCACTACATGTGTGCAATACCACACCTGCTCCAGGTGGAGCACTACATGTGTGCAATACCACACCTGCCTCCCAGTGGAGCACTACATGTGTGCAATACCACACCTGGCTCCCTGCGTTGGTCTTGGACAGATGCTGAAACCAGTGCAGAGAGCACTGTACCTGGGCATAACAGGAGTCAGGCTCGAATGCTAGCTATGGGTGAACATGAGGAACTATGAGGACAGCACTGAGCTGAGGATACCCTCCAGGGAGAGCTTTTCAGAGGAAAAGTGGAATTCACATACTAAGTTAACACCTTCGTGAGGAATATACAGGTCAGGGAAGAGGTCTGGGATGGACATATAGATTTCAAAGTTCATAGCTGATGCTTAAAAAAATTTTTTGAGACATAGTCTCACCATGCTTGGAACTTGCTATATAGACCAGGCTGGCCTTGATCTAATGTATGTTCTATTTCCCGAGTGCTGGGATTAAAGGTGTACACATGCTCAGCACTGCCCCTACGTGTAATTAGTCACCAAACTGAATTCACTAAGAGAGTAAATGAAGATTCGAGGACTTTCAAGAACAGCATCCTTAGTAATGTCAGCAATAGCAACAAGACAAAACAGCTTAGAAACTAAGACCAGGAAGGTGGTGGTGGGGTGGGTGGAGGATGGAGGACAGTTCGCTGGAAAAACCAGAGTGTGGCTCTGGAAGCCAGGTGGGACAGCAGTCTTTTTAAAGAGCCAACAGTGGGCTAAGGATGACGGTGTAGCTCAGTGGTGTGGTATTGGCTGAGCTGGTCCAAGGCCCCGAGTTCAATCCCCACTAACGCTGGGTGGGGAGACTTGTGCTAGTATTGCCAGTGGGCCAAACAAACCAAGAATGAAAATTGCCTTGCCTCTAGCTGTGGGGCAATCTGTGGTCACCTGGACAGGAGCGGTTGACGTTTCAGGGCAAAAGCCTAATTGCACCGGGTTTAACTGAGAATGTGAAGGAAGTATTTTGGAGAGAGCAGTATAGAAAACTGTTTTTTTTAAAAAGGGGGTTTTCATATAGAAAGAGAGGTGAGATATTGAGGAACCATAGGGTGAGATAAAGAAAGGCTTGGAAAGATTTAGGAGAAGCCAAGATTGGAGACAGTGCAGGGAAGACAAGGGCTATGCCTCTGGAACTCTCTGGAACAGGTGAGAGAGGACAGGAGCGAGTAGCCATTAGACCTCAATTAGAAAAACTGCTGGAAAGTACCCTCCAGCAGACCTGCAAACCACATTTGCTCTGACCCCTGTCCTCACGGGACACTCCCTGCCACAAACCCTATTAGCCCAAGTCTTCTCTAACTCTGTGTGAGTCTCCTCAAACCTAGTGACTACACTTCTTTCTCTCTGCCCATCTTGACATTTTCGCATCTGAAGGGTGCTTGAATTATTCCGATGGGTAGTTTCTGACAGGATGAAAGCCTGTGGGTTTATTTTAGTTCCTCTCTTGTTTTCCTGTGGCAGTCTCACACCAACTGGGGAGGGATGGTCAGTCGGGGCAGTGAGTGGCGGCAGGCCGTGCTCCTAATGGGAGTGAGGTCAGGGAGAAGTCTCACTGAGTCACAGAACCACAGAGCTCTAAAAGGTTATAAACAAAGCCACTAAGAAAACAGAGAACTAACTTCTTGGTCACTTTCCTTTCTCACAAGCACTAAATGTAAGCATCAGACACAAAAAGCCATTTGTCCTAGTCACTGTTCTTGCTATGAAGAGACACCATGACTGCAGTGGTTTCAACGGGTTTAGCCCCTATAGGCTCATGTGTTTGAATGCTTGGTCCATAGGGAGTGGCACTATTAGGAGGTGTGGCCTTTGAGGGAGTAGGTGTGGTTTTGTTGGAGGAAGTGTGTCACAGTCCATTGTCATCATGGTTGGAAGAATGATGGCATGCAGGCAGACACAGTGTTGGAGAAGCTGAGAGTTCTACATCTGGATCCGTGGGCAGCTAGGAGATGCTCTGTGCCAGTTAGCTTGACCTCAAAGCCCACCCCCAATGATTCACTTCCACCAACAAGGCCACACCTCCTAATCCTTCTAATCCTTTCAAACAGTCATGCTCCTTGCTGACTAACATTCAAATCTATGAGCCTATGGGGCCATTCTTATTCAAACCACCACACCATTGTGGTCAAATTTTACCCTACTAAAGTTCAGAGCCACCCTTGTAAAAGATCCAGTACTACACAAAGTTTTTCCTTGAATAGGTAAGCTTGGGATGTTTTGAACATGATGTGTTCTACCGTTTCAATTTTAAAGGAAGAATCCTACCAAAGTTGTGGAAGTATGAACAGATGTGTGCAAAGGCAGACACTGTATTCTCCTCAGGGAGGGCAGCTGTATGTAGACTGCCCTTGAGTTATGTGTGGGATCTTGGTTGGGTGGTTTGGTTTTACTTTTTAAAAAGGGCCCATGTTTCCATAATATGGATACTTTGAACTAGTTGAGTGGCCATAGATGACAGTTGTTATTTTCAGAGCTCTGCTCATCAAATCTAAGGAAA
The DNA here is from genome assembly GCF_011064425.1 of Rattus rattus. Lineage (NCBI taxonomy): Eukaryota > Metazoa > Chordata > Mammalia > Rodentia > Muridae > Rattus > Rattus rattus. The sequence goes on along the minus strand of NC_046156.1, from coordinate 143,253,451 downwards.
CAAGGAATTGTAGACAGGGACCCTCCCGCTCTCTGCCTACAGCTGTGCCGAATTTAGTTTTCTGCTTCCCGTTCATCTCTAACTGTAATCGGAGACAAAGGAATAGGATTGGATCTAGTTCAGTGGTTCACAGAGACTCCGAGCAGTGTTGAGAGATATCGTGTGTAGTGGGGCAGTGGACTGCTTGCATCCACTGGTTAGAGGAGAGATGTCACAGAGCATGGTGGGAGGCACAGAACTGTCCCTGCCAACCAGTAAGTACTTGCCCCAAATGTGAAACCTGAAGATGACAGGGAAGCCTGACATGTATTGCTTCATGGCTTTAGACTAAGACCACGTTTTATTTGGATTGTGTACTGGCTGGTTTTGTGTGTCAACTTGAAACGAGCTGGATTTATCACAGAGAAAGGAGCCTCGGTTGAGGAAATGCCTCCATGAGACCCAGCTGTAAGGTAGTGCCATTCCTGGGCTGCTAGTCTTGGGTTCTATAAGAGAGCAAGCTGAGCAAGCCAGGGGAAGCAAGCCAGTAAGTACCATCCCTCCATGGCCTCTGCATCAGCTCCTGCTTCCTGCCCTGTGTGAGTTCCAGTCCTGACGTCCTTTGGTGATGAACAGCAATGTGGAAGTGTAAGCTGAATAAATCCTTTCCTCCCCAACTTGCTTCTTTGTGCAGTAATAGAAACCCTGACTAAGACAGATTGAGAAGGGGTTATTGGTTTTGGGAAATGCTGGAGAGAGGAAGCGCCGAGCTTCACAACGCTTGCTGTTGTGACATGCTGTTGCTGTGGCATGCAGAAGAGCACCCTACACTGAGCACAGTTTAACTCCTGGGGTGCGTGTGATGTCACCTTGCATGGTAAAGGGGAGTTGTTGCAACAGATGGTGCCGAGCTTGGCCTGGATTATCGAGTGGCCCAATGACATCACAAGGAAACAAAGGGAGGCCAAGAGCTGATGTCTGAGTGACAGAGAAGACAAGATCAGTAGGGGCGTGCTGCCCACTGCCCCACTGTGTGTACTGCAGGTGTGTGACATGCGTGGGAGTGTCTGCACACTCGCCACAAAGTAAAACACAATAAAGTAGAATCCGTGAAAAAAGACTGGAGGTATTTATAAATAAATTTATAAATAATAGTCATTTCACTGATTTTCAGAAAGTCACATTATTTAGGAATGATTTACAAACTCTGAGACAGAAAGCCAAGGGATGGTGTGAACCACAGTTGGTAGAGTGTAGAACCCATTCCTTATAGAACTTTATATTCCTGGTTATCCCCGCTCCTCCCTTTTATATGTCTATACCTCTTCCTTTCCATCATGTCTTCTTTCTACTTCCATGTCCTACACACACACACACACACACACACACACACACACACACACACACACACATACACGCACACGTGGGCACACCCCTGAGCTCAGTGAAGCTCTGTGGTAGAGATGCCACATTTTCTTTAGCTCCTCATGCATGGAACCAGGCTGGCTCCGCTGTCTTGGCTACCATGAGTCATGGAGCAGTAGATGGGTGTGTGCAGTGTCTCTGGGGTGCGCTGACTTAGCTCACAGGACTATACCCAGGGTTGGCAGAGCTGAATCACGCAGTAGATTTACATTTAGACTTTTGAGGAAACTCCTACTGGTTCCCATCACGCCTACACCAGTTTCTGTCCCCACTGAACGTACGTAAGGTTCCTCTCTGCCCACACTCTCACCAGCACTTGCCGCTCTTCTTCTTTAAGCTGACTGGTCCGGCTGGGGTGACACTGGACATCAGAACAGCTTCAGTTTGCATCTCCTTGATGACTAAAGATGTTGAGCGCATCAGAGTGCTTGTCGGCCATCTATACTTTTCTCTTTGAAGATTTTCTGTTTAATTCATTAGCCCAATTATCCATTGGATACCTTTTTGCATTTAACTTTTAGAATTCTTTAAAGGTTCTAGATACTAATCCTCTGCGTGATGTATAGATGGCAAATACTCTTTCCCAGCCTATGTCTTCCTCTGCTGAATGTTCCCTCTGCTGTGGAGAACTTCTTAGAAAATGTCTTGCCTATATCTCTGTCTTGGTGTGGTCTACCTGTGCTTTCCTCTGGATATTTCAAACTTTCAGGGGAAGGGGGTAAACCAGCTTCATTTTTTTACCAATAGAAATCGTGGTAGGAATCGTGTTCCCCAGCATTACTTGTTGAAGAGGCCGTCTTTTCTCAAAAGTATGATTTTGACAACTTGGTCAGAGCTTGTGAGCAAGTGAAGTCCTGGGTGAATCCATCCAGTTCGACACAGGTACAACCATATCAAGAGCCCCAGTGCCTCAGACCCATGGCAAGGCCAACACTTTATCCAAGTAAGACTCAGAAGAGTAGCAAGGGCTTCCTCTTGTCCAGCAATGTTTGATAGTGTTTGCAGAAAATGTCCAGCAGCTGCCCCCCTACTCCCCCCAAACCTTTCAGCCTGTAGACTGCTCACCTACAGAGATAGTTCTACCAAGATTAGCTAAAGCCGTCTCCTTGCTCAGGTGTATAATTATCATTCCTCCTTGTTTATCAGTGTGCACAGACCCCACCTCTCTTTGTTCAGCTGTGTGCAATAGCCCGTCATCTCCCTGTTCAGCTATGTATGAATAAATACACCGAGCTCCCAAGGTGCTACGGCTTCTCCATCAGAGAGCCCAGTCTATCCTGTCCTGGTCAGCAGCTGAATAAAGAAAAAGTGGCAGATCTCCACACGGGGCTTCCCTGAGCTGGCATGAAGAACTATGACATTGTAGGAAAATGGATGGCACTGGACATCATCATGGCAGACTCAGGAAAAGAAATATTCCACACTTGCCCATGTGTACAATCTAGATTTAAATATGTGCTTTAAAATATATTGATATAAGGAGTGCACTCGAACAGAAGGACGGAAGAAGAGGTAAACCAAAGGAATAGGCCTTTGCTGCATGTCTGTCTGTCTGTCCTCTGTTCCCTTGTCACCCCAAGCCAGGGCTCCAGCCCCCACACTGTGCGGGGATGCAGCAATCGCTGGCCAGGCCTGTGTGGGGTTCTCTGGGTCTGACACTGTGCAGCTGGCCTATGTGTCTGTTTCTGTGCGAGTAGCTGTCTGTCGTCTTTGTTGCACTATGGCTCTGGAGTGTAGTCTGAGGTCGGGTATTACAAGGCCTCCGGCATCTCTCCTCTTGCTTACAGTTGCCCTGCTCTTGGAGACCTTTTGTATTTTAATATGAATTTTAGGATCTTTTCGTAGTTTTGTGAAGAATCGCACTGGAATGTCAATGGGGACTGCATGAGTATACGGCTGCTTTGGTGATGTCATTTTTGCCTCCTAGCTGCCAAGCCAAGAGCTCTTGTGAGGATCTTTCCATCTCGCAATGTATTCTTTAGTCTCTTCCTTCAGTGGTTCTGCTCTCATTATAGAGGTCTTTTAGATCCTGGTCAGGTTTTTATACAATTTTTGTTTTTATTTTAGCAGCTGTTATCTAAGAACGTTGTTCTGGTTTCTTTCTGGATACATGTCTTATATATGTTTATGTGTACATCTATATGATTTTGCATATATTATATATGCATATTGGCACATATATATGCTCCTGATTTCTGGATGTTGATTTTTGAATACTGCTACTTTGATAAAAAGTGTCGATCAGTTCCCTGTGTTTTCTGCTAAAATCCTTAGCGTGGAATATCAGGATAGAACCATGCTGCCAACAGATGGGGATGATTTAACTTCTTCCTTTTCTAATTGTATCTCTCTTATTTCTTTTCCTGGCTTTGCTCTAAGACTCTGAGCACTGCAGTGCGTATGAATAGAAAGAGGAGCACCTTGTCCCAGTCCTAATTTTGGAACACATTCTTTTGGCTTCCCCTAGATTCAGCTTAAGCAGTAGGAATTGAGGCTGCCTTCCGGATCTCTAAGAAAACAATATTACACCAAGTAAGTGAGAAAGACTGGCAGAGGACGGCTTTCCCTTAGCTATCTCCTCCGAACTGAAACATCCCATCTTGAAGGGAGGGGGCTCACAGGATTCAGAAAGAGAACCAAGCTTACAAGGCTAAGGGTGCTCTTGACACAAGGTTCCCAAGGCCTCTTCCCAGCTCAGCTACCTGAACTTATACAGAGAGGTCCAAGAGCACAACCTTCATGGATGGTCATCCATGCTGGAGTGGGCTTCTTGGTGATGCATCTGCCTTTGGGTACCCATGCTCATCTATTCTTAGTCACAGATACAAAACAAATAATCACATTGCAGAAGACTAGCCACAGTCAACTACCAGGGCACAAATCATCACCATCACCACTATCACCATCGCTATCCTCCTGCTCCTCATCATCACCATCACCATCATCACCATCACTGTCATCAAGCATCCACAGCCTGTCCTCCAAGACTCAGAAGCCATTGCAAAGGGGAGGGGAGGGGAAGACTAAAAGGGCCAGAGGAAAGGGTGGAGTGTTTTGTAGTTATTTCCTCTTAATGAAAACCTCCCATAGGACTCAAGATGTAGGTGAAACTTACAAGGCCCAGGAAGTTCCTGAACCTTAACAAGATTCACAGAGCTGCTTCCTAAGACTATGTAAAAGCCATTTCTGGAGAGAGGAGACTATTTCACATTCAAGTTATTCAGAGAGACCCAGGGGTGCAGTTTTCAAGAGTTTCCACATGCACTAATGGGCATTCTGGTAATGCCACTTGACTCACCTGTGCTCCTATAAGTAATTTGGATGGAATCTTTTCTTCTAGCTGTTGCGGGTACCCCTTTGGGGTTAGCAGACATTTGTTCGTGTCTCCCCAGATAAGGTCACACACTTGTTAGTCTATTTATGTTTGCAGTTAGGAGCAGGATCTCACCACACAGTCCAGGCTGGTCTGCCATTGCAGGCCATCCACCATGCCTGACTCAAATACTCAATCTATTTCCCTCCTACTAGTGGTAGTCTCAAAGGATCACTCAGGGCAGACTGAAGGTGTTTTGGAGGGGCACCTTGTGTTCTTCTGACAGCTCACTAACACCTTCTTATAAACACTCATCTCTTTCACCATGATTTTGGTTTTCTTTGCTTTACAGAAAAGTGAATTACGCGTTTTTCTCTCCCCAAGCCACTCATTTATCTGACATGTAGCTCTGACTGACCTTGAACTCACAGAGATCCACCTACCTCTGCCTCCTATATTGGGATTGTTAATATAATATTTTTAATTAACTAACCAGATGTTAGGGGGGCAGAGATGGCATACACCTTTGATCCCAGCACTCATGAGGCAGAGGCAAGGGGATGTCTGTGAGTTCGAGTCCAGCCTGGTCTACAGAGTGAGTTCCAGGACATCCAAGCCATACAGAGAAACCAGGGGCAGGTGTGTGTGTGGGGGTGGGGGGGGAGGGTGGTAATCTGCTGCTTCTGCAATCAGTTTTACATGTCAGTATCTGACAACAGGGCATCTGGAGAAAAACAGGCCTTCAAGGAAATGTACATAGATGGCACACCTCCCTAAATTAACCTTATTTCCAAAGTTAATATACAGCTGCTAGCAATTACCCAATTCTACCTTCCGAGAGCCAAATCCCATTCATTTTTTGTCTTGTCTAAGACAGGGCTTTTCATGTAGCCCTGGACTCTGGTCTGTAGCCTTCTTCCCACTTCCACCTCTCAGGTACTAGGACTGCGCACATGTGCCGCCATCATGGACCCACCTGCCAATTTACTCAGGTAGGTTCCCTACCTCCTTGATCTCCCCCAGCTCCACGGTTGCCCTCACCAGACCCAGGAGTCACTGAATGAAAAAGCTCAGGTTTACCGTTAAGTCAGGCTTTCCCGAGACACACGTGAACACAGGCCAAGGTAATTAGCCATTAGCTTTTATGCGCTGCTAATTACCCTTAGTGAGGAGTGCCTGGGGGCTGCCAACCCAGGTGGTGCTGCAATTTGTTTTGTGGGCTGGAGAGGCAGTTTGATTCCATTTCCAATTATATCCCCGGAAAGACTAGTCAGCGGGCGCCACAGAGCTGAAGGGGCACTTCGCTTCCAGTGGGAGATACTCTTCCTCCCTCTTGGATATTTTCATCCTGACACAGCCCACTTGTCCAAACGCGTAGCTGTTGTGGTGACGGTTGTGACACGTTACACAGCTAGGATAGAGCTGCTGCATGGCACCTTCTTGCGGCACTGGCACACGTCAGGATGCTACACGGAGCAGACGCTCCCACTCGCTCTGAGGGACACTGCTGCTGAGCCTTTCCCGTATCGGTCTGGAGCAGACTCGCTGTTGCTCTGTCAGATGTATTGTGACAATCTACAACTCCTAATCGTAGCGCTGGGAACTGCTGCTGCGTGCTGTCTTTCATGGTGCCCATTAAGGTGCTGTTCTGCTGCTAAGCAGAGCGGGAGGGAGGGGATTACTTGATAGACGTCCTTTGAGTCGAAGGGTGTTCCCTCCTCCTCTCAGGCTATTTATTTTTGAATGAATGCATGCGTACACATTTGTGTGCATGTGTGGGTGCACATGAATGCGCACGAGTACACAAGCATGTGCAGGTAAGAAGACAACCTGATGTGCCATTCCTCAGCTGCCTTCCATCTTTGTCTGAGACAGGGCCTCTCATTGGCCTGGAAGTTTGCCAAGTAGACTACCTGGCTCCACCTGCCTGCCTCCTGTCTCGCCAACACTGAGATTAAGAGTGTGCACTACTGGGCTCAGGTATTTACACGCCTGTTCTGGGGATCAAACTCAGATCCTCATGGTGTGTATGTGCCTGTGCGTGTGGGTGTTGTGTGTGTGCTTTCCTGGGGTTTGAGCCTAGGGCCCCTTAAATACTAGGCAGGTAAGAGCTACATTCTAGACCGGTCTTCTCTCTCCCTTTCCTCCTCTTCCTCCTCCTCAACAGGCTCTTTTGTAGCCAAGGCTAGCCTCAGACTTGCTATGTAGCCAAGGATAACCTTTAACTCCTGACACTTTCTCCCTCATCCGCTAAGATTATAATACTAATTGTTCACCAACAAATTCCCTTTGCATTGAGACCTCATTTGCATAGTGCCATCCTTACTAAATTCTAGAATTTTTCTAGTCTTAAATTTTTTAAATTTGATACCTAGCTAGCCTATGTCTTTGGGAGGCAGAAAGTGAGGAAAGAATTCAATATGGCCTAAGGCTCTGGCGATCAGCGTTGGCCCCTTTTGTCTTATCATAGTTTCCACCCTGAAACACTCAAACTCTTCTTTTTCTCTCTTTTTCATTTTTGTTTTTATTTCTTTTTGGTTTTTTGAGGCAGGGTCTCCCTCTGTAGCCCTGGCTGCCCTGGACCAGGCTGACCTCAAATTCATAGAGACCCACTTACCTCTACCTCCCAAGTACTAGGACTAAAGGCAGACACCGCTATGCTCAGTTTAATTTGCAAATTTTAATCTGTTTCAAAATTGAAAACAAAACAAAACCAACCATCAAGGTGGACCAAGAGAGGTATCTCTTATAAAGTACTGAAGAGCCCAGATCACCGGGGTGCCTGACATCCCTGGCACTTCAGCTCACACACATCAAATCAAAACTGAGTCTCATCGCCTGTCTGAGCAGCAGAGGGTAGTTCCCCAAACCAGGATGCAGAAAATGAAATACAAGTGAGACTGGAATGTCCCAGTGAACTTCTAAAAGAAATGCTGTCACACTGCTTACACGGCCCACTGAGATGACACCCGGCAGCCTTCATACCCAGGCACACGAAGGACTCCACAGCACTGCCCAAGTCTGCTCTCAAGAGCGACCCATCACTCCGTCCTGTAGTTAACAGTTACACTTCCTAGAGTGTGAAATGGGGCTCTGAGGGTCGGCAGGGGCTAGGACAAACCATAGTCATGTATTGTTGAAGCACTCCATTCGGGACTCCGCAGTGCCCTGTCTCACCACAGTCAACCTGTGACATACAGTGCTCATTAACATCTGTGGGGATCGGGGACACGAACCCTACCTGGGCTAGAGGCCACATCAGAGAGGACAAAAGTGAGTGGAGAAGAATTTGGAGTCAGATGCTCTGCCATGTGCTTGTGGTGTGACCTTGGAAAATCTCCTTGAGAGTGGGTTCCTCATCCAGATGGAGAGGAGAAAGAACACTTCGAATCTTACAGAGAGAGCTTACGAAGGACCAAGGGAAAGGCATCCACACAGTTACTACGCGCTACTGCTAGGGGTCTTTTTTTTTTTTTTTGGTTCTTTTTTTTTTTTCGAGCTGGGGACCGAACCCAGGGCCTTGCGCTTGCTAGGCAAGCGCTCTACCACTGAGCTAAATCCCCAACCCCATACTGCTAGGGTCTTAAACCTAGTCTTGAACCCAGGAACTCTCCCACATGGTTTATCTGCCTATTAACAGGACTTGTGGCTCAGCAATGGCCAGTATGAAATAATGGATGTCACATGTCACTGCTGTTAAACTTCTTTCCCAGTAGAAGACATAGCAAGGTCTACCCATCCCCCCGAGGTCCTAACAGACCAAGAAGTTTGCTCTGAGGAGCCTCTCGGACTTCCTTCCAGAGCCCAGGTGAAAGGTTATTTGGAGGGTGTGGTGCCCTTCCTCCACAGGTCTCACCTGGAAAGCCTCTACCCAGGAAGGGTGAGAGCATCTCCTTAATTGCATAGATGAACCCCCCTCCCTCAGTGTTCCCTGGCCTCTATTCCAGCCCTTCCCCAAGGCAATTTGCCTGCCCTGTGCTGTGCAATTAAGGCAGAGTTGAAGCAACAGGTGGTAGGAGCCTGGGATGCTCAGGTGAGGTCTTGTGACCTTCCCGTCCTTCTGGGAGGGGAATAAACAGCAAGCCCAGATGGGGTAGTCATTCTGTAAGAGAGCATAGCAGAACCATTCAAGATGGCAATTGCTTGGCTCAGAGAACAGTCACTCGGAACACTAAACAGTGCTGTGACTGGAGCCCACGCTCCGTCACTTTGCTTTTAATTCACAGGAAGTGTTCTGTGGTAGAGCTCTCAGTGAGCTCATGAAACGAAGGAAAGAACGTTCTTAGATGGAATGGGAATGTGTGGCCAAAGCAACCTCACTAGAAGAATCCATATAAAGAAAAATAGAAATGTTGGGAGGGGTGTGTGTCATAGGAAACAGACAGCTAAGGCAGATATAACTCAGGCCACCACAGGGGTCCAGGGCAAGCACAGTGAGGAACAAAGGCCACAGGCTTCACACAAGTGGCCTGGTTCCCTTTAGAGAACCCTGCCCTGAGGGTTCATGTGTTCCACCTACCCCCTTAGAATCTCTGCACCACTAGCTGCAGAGCAGAGTCCAGTTCAGCTCAAGGCTGTGTTCTGAGGGGTGTGCAGACGATGCTTTAACTCGGGCTGCGGCAGAAATTCACCTCCTCACATTCAGTTATTGTTGTTGTTATCATTATTTTGGTTCAGTAAATAATACAACTCCAGGGCTGTCGAGATGGCTTAGTTGGTAAAGTGCTTTCTATGTAGGAAAAGAGGGTCTGCATTTAAAGGATCAAACATACATAACACACACACACACACACACACACACACACACACACACACACACACACACACACCTGGGTGTGGTGACACATGCTTGTAATCCCAGCACTGGGGAGGTGGAGAAAGGAGGAAGCCAGGGAATTGCTGACCGTCTAGGGCAGCCGAATCAGTGAGTTCCAGGTTCTGTGAGAGACCCCCTCAAAAAGCAAGGCAGACACCGCCTAAGGAATGGGAGGGAGGCTGACCTCTGTCCTGTGCCTTCTGCAGGGACACACAGAATAAAAATAATTAGTGTAAGCCTTAGCAAAACAACTATAAATATTAACATTTTGTGTATTGTATATTAAAATTGACTATAAGTATTAAGTAATGTTAGTAAGGTTGTATGCTTAAATAAATACAAAATTGTACTCTGAATTTCTGGCCATATTTAATTTACCCTCAGTTTCTTCTTCAGGCTTAAACCAAATGCGTGGCTGTGTACTGTGAGGGTTAGCACTGGACGCTAACGATTAGCAGGTTGAACTCTGATAACTCGTGTGGCAGCACTGGGTAGCCCAGACAGCTCTGTAGTGTCATGTAGAGAAAGGAGAGATCTGATCATCAGGAAACAATATTTCATTCTAGAATGAAAGATTCAGATGGTGGGATGGGCGGCAGAGACAGAATTACCTGGAAGCTCTTGGACCAGCTGCCCTGTTGTGCAGCACAGAGAGGAGAGACAGTGCTTCGACAGCAACCGAGAAGTCCACACACATAAAGATACGCTCACACAGAATAGTAAATTAAAAATAATTTTTAATCAGTGTCAGTTGTGAGGGTACCTTTAATCCCACCACTTGGGAGGCAGAGGTAAGCTGATCTCTGTGAGTTCAAGTCCAGCCTGGTCTACACAGAGAAACCCTATCTAAAACAAAAAAGAGATAATTTTAATGGAAAATTGAATCTATACGTGGTAGTAGACTGGCTCTATGGCTCTAGCCCCCAAAGAACTCTGCATTCCTAATCCACTAAGCCTGGGGCTCATTGATACGTCAAGAATAGCTGGCCTGCATCCGGAGAGATGGCTTAGGGGCTAAGGGAGTTTACAGCTCTCCAGAAGCTCCTACAAGGAGGCTGACAACCACATTTAACTGCAGTTCCAGGGCACCCGGCATCCTCTTTGGACCTTCTTGGACTCCTACATGCATGTGGTGCGTATGCAGACACACAGAAATACATACATTTTAAAAGACTAGCTGGCCAAACCATGGACTCGCCTGTGCCTGCCTGCCCCACCAGCACTGGGCTTACAAACGCATACTGTCCTGCCCTTTTAAGTGGGTGCTGGATCTAACTCAGGCCCTCATGTTTACTCCGCAAGCGTTTTGCTGAATGAACCATCTCCCTAGTTCACAAATGTTCTTTTTTAAAAGTGTGCGTGTGCGTGTGCCTGTGTGTGCACGCATGCTGATACCTGAGTCCTCTGAAAGAGTGACAAGTGTTCTTAACTGCTGACCCACAGGTATTCAAAGATAGGAGAAAGGTCAGTGTGGTGGCTGTCCGAGTAGTCCCAGCTGAGGGAGAGACAATCACTGGAGCCTAGCAGTTCAAGATCAACCTGGGCACCATAGTGATACCCCGCCAAACAAAAACAAAACCTAATAAACTAAAAACACGCCAGGGGAAGGAAGAGAGATGCTAAAATACTGCTTTGTACATGGAGGAAGGAGCCATGAGTGGAGGAAAACAAGCGATGCCCAGAAGCCAGAGAATAGAAAAAGAAAAAGAAAATACAAAGAAATAGACTCTCCTCCACACCCCCGAGAAAGAGGACATCGCAGTGGGCACTAAACTGCTTCAAGCTGATGCATCCGTCCTGTTTTAAACAGTCGCGTTTGTGGTAATTTGTCAGGACAGCAATGGAAAAGCAACACATGCTGGGGCCCGGGCACACTGAAGACCAGAGTGACAGAGCAAAGTAGATCATTATTGTTCCACCCCCATCGCTGCTCTCACCGCACTGACAGGTTTTGAATGGGTGAGAGGGGTCTTCATAGGTACCCCAAACCACGGCTGGGAGGAGGCTGGGTGTGTGTCACAGGAAGGAGGCAGTAGGGGCGGGACAAAGGCTAAATGTCCCATACCATACCGGTCCAGTGAACCGCTTCCAGCCCCAGAACCATGGAAAGCTGGACACACGGTACACATCAGGAATTCTAGCACTCCTGTGGCAGCCTAGGAGCCAGAGACAGGAGCATCTGCAGCTCACAGGCCAGAGAGCTTGTCCTACAGAGAAGAACAGTAAGAGGACCCTGCCCCAAACACGGTGGACAGCAAAGACTAACACTCAGTTACCCTGGGACTCCATACTCAGAGTGGCACGCATGCATGGGTTCTCTCTCTCTCTCTCTCTCTCTCTCTCTCTCTCTCTCTCTCACACACACACACTCACACTCACACACTCTCATACACTCACACACACTCACACACACACACACTCACACACACACACACACACACACACACACACACACACTCACACACACACACACACACACACTCACACACACTCACACACACACACACACACTCACACACACTCACACACACTCACACACTCATACACTCACACATACTCACACTCTCACACACACACTACACACATTCACACAAAGTTTTTTTTTTTTTAACTTAATTTAAAAAACAACAAAAAAACAAAAGCGTAGGGGAACCCAGTCAGGCTGACCCAGTTCGGTCCAGGAAGTGAACTGCTGTATTGCGAAACCCACCTCCAGCTCTCTCCCCTTTCTTCCTCGTCTCCTGCCCACTGCCTTTCTGCCATGATTCATCCACAGGCAATTGTGATGATTAACCTGCCTCAGGTGGGTGCTCTGGAGTGTGAGGGTAAGAGTCTGTCTTTCTCTGTCACCACAGCCTAGTGCTGCTCCCTGCTGTTCCCCCAAACACACCCAGCAGCTGGCTGGGAGCTCAACAGACTTGCCTTTGGTCCAGGCCATATTTGAGATGCCTAGGAAGGGTAGGGGAAGTGCGACTGGGCTGCTACCAGACTTAGGTATGCTTCTTGTTGGAGCCACCGCACAGGAAGATCCAGCACACCAGAGGGGAAGAGATGGGGGTCGCCCTTCAAAAGATTTCAGACAGAGGCACGTGTGTGCTCGTTTCCACATTCACCCCCGTGTTCCCCATCAAAGGGTGAACAGTGGTGGAAAGCGCTGGTTCAGAAAGCCCAAGAGAACTAAGGCACAATTCCCATGGTGTGGGCTGCGGTGGCCCGATCCACTTCCTGCGTGCTCAGCTTACTAACCAGCTTGGATGTATTTGCGAAGAAGTGTTCTTCAGGTAGGTATGTCACGCACTATGTCACACGTTCTCTACTCTGAGCTAGTTTGAAGTTTGGGGTCAGACCCCTTTGTCTCTAAACGTAACAGTCTAGAGCACCAGGCCTAAACCTTTTGTGCCCACGGATGCTACCTTTGGCACTGGACTGTTAATTTCCTTCTGTTGGTTAGGCCGATCTTACATACTTTAGACTCCCTGGATTTTAAGGTGCAAGTGGACAAAAAGAAAGTCACAAATATTGAGTCAAATTTTTGTTCTAAAAGGCAGAAAACAACCCAGATTTTTACCTAAAGACCCCAGGTCTCCAAGTTCTGTTTCTTTTTCTGTAGATACTTGGCCAAACCGTTTGCTGTAAGAGCCTGTTTCCCATCCTTAACCTGAAACCATGGAGTGCCTATGTCTAGAAGGGAAGAAGAGAAATAATGAGGTGCCCCACGTGACATGTTTATCATGATGGCACACCCGTGGACGTCCCCGGCTAGCAACTCCTAGAGTTAAACTTTCGGCTGGTAGAGGTAATCGAGCATCAGAGCCTGAGTGAGACCCCTGCAACCCACCTCCATGGGAGAAGGAGTGATTTAGCCTCTGATCCCGACAGGTGGCTGTGTGCTGTGGTGTATAGACACACACCGAATAGAGTGTGTGTACAGTGAAAAACAGAAAAGGGAAATTTATTCAATGTGGCCACATTGGGAGAAGGCCAAATATTGAGGTGTGGTAAGTGCCCCCACCCCAAATGCCTCTGTGGGGTCCTAAGATGAGGTCTAGGTTTCAGTAGAGGAAGGAGTATTCGTAGCTACGCAGTCATGGTCAAGCTGTGCCTCACCGGTCATCACTCGTGGCTCAGCTCCAGTCTCTCCTGCAAGGTGGCCAGTCAAGCTGGCGGAACAGGGCGGGATCTCTGCGCCTCTGGTCAGCACCACACCTCGGCCCCTTTCCCAGCACAGTTCGCAGGGAAATTCAGTTTCTTGGGGACCATTGCTTCAACATTCTGACAGGCAAAGCGTCTCTTTAGGACATTTTTATTCCTGCTAGGACAGTCACAGGATCACGCTTACACACTCAGACATGTTCGCTGAAGGTGAGACACGGAGGAAAACTCATTTACTGTGACCGCCCAGAAGCCACCGTGAAAGCAAAATTCACTTGATCTAACCACTCAAGCAAACTTCCTGCTTCTCCTTTTCTTGTGACAAACATTGTTTAAAAAATAAGACATGGTCGTATAAAAGATTATATACTTTATAGTGTTATTTTCCCTATAGTATAAATATTCAATTACACAAAAAAAGTGGTGGAAAGGAACAGTTTAGAAGGCTAGAGAGAACAAAGCCATGGTTCATGTGGTGTGAATAACCAATGTTTACTATAGGAAATTCAGGAAAGTATAAAAATAAAAATCACTTACAGTGGATAGCGCTCGCCTTTTACCCCAGCACTCATGAAGGCAGAGGCAGGCAGATCTGTGAGTTCAAGGCCAGCCTGGTCTACAGACCTAGTTCCAGGACAGCTAGTGCTACACACACACACACACACACACACACACACACACACACACACACACACACACAAATAATAATTCACTCCTAAAATATTGAGATTACTCTACAGAAAAGCCGCACAGCTAAGCTCCTCTCCACCACCCCAATTCTCAGCTCTTCACAAAGCTTCCCTTGGGCACCCTACAGGAAAGATGAACTCCTGTGTTGATTCAAGTGTGCTCCCTCGGTCACAGTAATCAGATGTAAGATACCTTTAGCTTGCTTTCTCTGTCCCCTCTGTTCACTTCCTACTCTAGCCTAGTGCCTGGTGCAGGAGGCCTGCTGCCTGTTCGCTCTCCAGCTAGACTACCTTACGTGTCCTCTTCTACACATTTAAAATGGCCTCTTCTCTCACAGTACAGGATCCCAGGAACAGATGGAGTGAGACTTTAAAGCCAAGTGTGTTAGGCTGTGAGTTCCAGCAACACAGAGGGAAATCCCACAAGGACAGGCTCCCATCACCAAGGGCGGTGTGCCTGGGTATATTCCCTTGGCAGGGATGGAATCAGGTAGAGCCAGGTGAGTGCGTTGGGGAAGAGTTTGTGATGCACGAGGCAGCACACGCTCACAGACAAGGTCTTTTGGCAGCATCTCAGGAGCCTGTCTCAGCCGCCAGCCAAGAATCCTGGTCGTCATCGGAACCCAGTGTAACCGTAAAGTATGGCCCAACTGAAGGCGTGAGTTATGTGATTACTCTCCAGCGCTGCGGTAAAAACAGCCACCACTTTATAGAGCTTGCCATTTATTCTTGAGGCTGGATTTGAACCCAGGCCCCATGCATGTTCGCGTCCCCAGCCCACACACTGTTATTTTTGCCAACATTATGTCAAGTTCCTGAAACAATCAAGTCCTAAAGACTAAAGGTTTATTATGACATTGCCTTTGAAGGTTTGAGTCCATGCAGGTTGGTCCTGTGGCTTCGAGCCTGTGGCAAGGCAGGAACCCCTGGTAGCACAAAACTGCAAAAGCGCTCATGGCCAAGAAGCAGGATCGGAAGAGACCAAATGCCCACCGACCCCTTCCAAGGCAGGGCCCATATCCTAAGGACCACCCGCCAGGCCCCACCTCTAAAAGGCTCTACCACCTCGGATAGACCACGCAGGGAATGGGCCAGTAATACATGTGCCTTCGGAGCAGTTAAAATTCAACCCATAGCACACAATGCTGCACCGAGCACCACCTCTGGAAAACAAATGACTAATGAGTGACAGGCACAAGAGCTACCGTCTGGCACAGTTGCTTATGACTGTAATCCCAGCACTTGGAAATCTGAGGCAGGAAGATGGTTCTAAATTCAAGGCTATCTTGGGCTACCTAGTAAATCCCAGGTCAGCCCAAGCTACAGAGCAAAACCCATCTCAAAAAAATAAAAAAAAAATCAGAATATGATGTGTCTAATGCAGAAACCTCTCTCTCCTCTTCTCTCTCAAAATGAAGCAATATCTAAAATATCTAAGTCTTATATGTGTGTGTTACATTACGGTATCTTACATATCTTATATATGTGTTTTATTTTTCAAAAATTTACATATGTAATGAGTGAGAACGTTATGAAAATCTATTGTAAATAAATCTTAAATGTATTTACAATACAAAGTAAAGGACCCTGGGTTGCAATGCAGTGGTTAGCCCCAGCACTGAAGGGAAAAAAGCAGAAAAGAAAGAGAAAC
The DNA here is from genome assembly GCF_011064425.1 of Rattus rattus. NCBI lineage: Eukaryota > Metazoa > Chordata > Mammalia > Rodentia > Muridae > Rattus > Rattus rattus. Next base: position 143,237,426 of record NC_046156.1, on the reverse strand, counting down.
GAACCGAGTTTCTGAGAAATGGATGACTTCCCCATCAGCTACACAGGATTAGCAGGGAGCCAGGCATGGTGGGGCCTGCCCATGACCCCGGCATCTGAGAGGCTGATAGGGGGATTGCTGTAAACTCGAGGCCAGCCTGGGCTACAAAAATAAATCAGTACAGATAATGACTTAACAGCTGTTGAAAACATCTACAGACATAGTTGATTACACAATGCTCAGAGAGAATGCAAAGAGTTATAGGAGAGTCATAGCCTTTTTGAAGAAGTGATATTTAAGACTGGAAGGGTAAACTAACTTTTTCTTTAAACTGGATGAAGGACTCTGGAGGATGTTCCTACATGGCCTGAATGTTAAACTAAGATATTCCAGGCAGAATCATGGGGTGGAGGGGAAGGGAGGCTTTCTATTGCAAAGGACAGAGAGAAAAAGATAAATGTCATGTCATAAACCTCAGGCAGCAGGCGAACAACTGTTCCACTTCCCATTCCTGTGGCGGGCTCCTGAGGAAACCTAAGGAGAAGTTCTCTCAGCTCACAGTTCAGGAGTTCAGACCATGGTGGCACAGTCCCTGTGGTTGGGAGGAATTATGACAGTGGGAGCATGTGACAGAGATTGTCACCTCATGGCAGTGGGAAGCAGAGGGGGATAAGCAAGCAGACTGGGCGCCAGGGTAACATTCAAAGGCATGGCCAGCCCTGGTGAGTAAGGTCTTTCAGCCAGTCTCACGTCCCAAAGGCTTTTCCACTACTGGGAACCAAGCATCCAGCCAACCACTGGGTGACATGTCATAGTCCAGCCATACCAAAGACAGTCCTTGTGATAAGAAATGTCCCGCAGAGCCTCACATATCTAAATTGGTCCCCATTTGGTGGCACTGTTTGGGAGGTCATGGAACTTGTAGGAGGTGAACCTGGCTGGAGGAAGTTATGTGACCAGGGAGCTCAGCTTTGAGAGCATGGTCTTATCTACTCTCTGTTCTCTGTATGTGGTTAAGATGGATCTCTGTCATCTTCCTGCTCTGACCAACTGCTTCCACCCCTCCCCCCACTATCAAGGAACCTCCACACGGAATCATAAGGCAAAATAAATTCTTCGTAAGTTGCTTTTGGTCATGACGCCCTATCACAGCAACATAAAGTAGTAGCACCCTACAGAGCCCTGGGGGTCTTGAGACTTTGTCCCTTTATCCTATGGCCATAGGGGAACCACTGAGGACATCAGCAGTCAGTCATGCTTTTGTGGAAAGGTCAGAGGTTCTCCTGCTGTGTGGCTGAGAGAAGATGCTGAATGGGTTGTGGCATGGTGACAGGAAGGGACAGGGGTAATTCGGTGGCCAATTAATGGGGAGAGAAAGTTGTGGAGCATTTGAAGATTGTAGATGATGTCGTCATTATGCAGCAAGGCGGGTCCAGGATAAGGCATAGCCTATCATTGGATGAGAAGGAAAGGTAGGCGGGGAAAAGTCTAGGAAGGAGAGAAGAGGAGGAGGAGCGAGGGAATCAAGATGGAGACAGAGGAGGAGGAGGATTCCCATCCAGGTGGTCTAGGTCAATTTTATCTTGTCGAGGTGGGCGGTTTCTATCTTTAGTAAGTGGCAGTGAATTTATTGTGTGGATGTATTGTAGATTGAGAATTTAACATATAAATCTAATTGTTAAACTACGAGTTTCTAGAGCTCTGATTTTACTGGGCTACAGGGGATGTAAGCAAAGTCCCTGGAGAGCAGAGAGACAGCCTGTCTCAGTTCTGGAAGCCGTGCTAGGCTGTAGAATGCCTGGGGCTAGCATGGCAGGGTGCCACACTAGAGCGGCCCTCAGAACGAGATGTGTGTGTCAGGTGTGGTAAAAATCAGCCAAGGGGACAGTAGCCGGAGCATGCGGCTCCCACGGATCTACGTGGAGTGAGAGAATGTGCAGTAGCTGCAAATCCATTATGCATGCATGCATGTATGTATGTATGTATGTATGTATGTATGTATGTATTGCAACAGAAGATAAAGAAAAGATGGCTTCTTAATTTCTGATTTGAGCAGCGGGGTGGATGGTGGTGTCAGTTACTGTGAGAGAGGACACGCAAGATGAAAGTCGAGGGCAGGAAAGCTGAGTTCTGTTCTGGAAAGTATGGAGCTGTGCCTGCTAATGTGAAACTCAAAGAATCTCCAGGTCCAGGCAGACAGATGGGTCAGCTGGTACAGAGTTCACTGCAGACCCATGGCCTAAGTTCAGATCCCCAGGGTGTAGTGCTGCATGCTTTGGAAAACTGAGTGTAGCCCTGCTGGGAGATGAGAAGCAGGCACAGGAGAAGAACTGGAAGCTCTTAGGCCAGCTGCCCTGGTGTACGCAATGATAAAAGAGAGATCCTGACTTAAAGAAAGTGGAAGGTAAGGTCTGATACCCAAGGTTGTCTGCTGACCTTTACATGTACTTATGACACACATGTGCCAGCATTCATACACATGAATGTACACACACACACACACACACACACACACACACACACACACACACACACACCAGCAGCAGTAGCACCAGCATGGAGACAGTAATGCCAGCCTTAAGAATCAGTGAAGTGTAGGTGGCTGGTAGACATTTATTTAGCATGCACCAGGCTCAGGTTTCAAGTCCTAGAGCTGTGGAAAGCCCCCACTGTCCCACAAAAGCACCAACAGCATCGCCTAAGAAGTGTTTATATAGTGGCAAGAAGGAAACAAAAGGCCATAGGACCTGTGATAGTGACACACAGAAGAAGGAGTCACCAGGGAGGCATAACAGTACACATCCAGGACAGAAGGGGACACGGAGGGGCATGTGGCCACCTATGTTAGACACACTAAGCATTCAAGTTTTAAGTCTAGACCCCCATATCCAAGAGAGAGAAAGAGAAGACAGCCAGGGCTACACAGAGAAACCCTGTCGCTGAAAACAAACACAAACAGACAATGCACACTTGCCATCCCAGAGGGACACATAGGAGTCCCTGGGGGGCTCACTGATAGCCAGTCTAGCTGATTCCAGGCCAGTGAGAGATCCTGTCTGAGAAAAACAAGGTGAATGGTACCTCAGGATAGCACCCAAAGCTTTGACCTCCACCTGTACACACACACACACACACACACACACACACACACACACACACACACACACACACACGTATATGTACATGCATGTGCACATACCCACAAGTCCTTCTGGATGTCTTGACCACCTCTTCAAAACACCTCACATGAAAAAATCCCCTGAGGAAAAATGGAAGCATGTGAACTTCTTCCTTGATGGCATTGCAAGCAAATTGTATCTGTTTCTTAAACTACTGTATATAGGACATAAACGTCGGGGAAAAACATTAAGAGAAAAAGGAAACAGAGACATCACTGTAAATAAAGGCTGTAAAGAGGACACACTCAGAGGTAAGGAGCAGAGCTAAGGCCACCATGCCTGGGAATGGAGGATGGGAGTTGTGAAAGTGTTTAACGCTGGCGCAAAAAGAAAAAGCAAAACAAACAAAACACGGTAGAAACAGGGGTAGGGATGGGGAGGGGACCCTGCCTGTCAAACACCTTTGCTGCTGGTGCTGTGAGAGAGGATGCTGGGCACTCAGGGACAGGAAGCTGATGCTACCCCATTAGGTTTCACTACTTTCTCTGTGAAGTTGGAGGTAAGAGCACCTATAAGAACAGAGTGCCAGTAAGGCCGTCCAGATAGGGAAGACAGTCCGTTAATGTTATTTATTTGACTCCCTGTCTATCTTTTTGTGGTATTTATTTAACTTTTCTGCCATCTCTGAACCCACCTAGTAGTAGCTTGTTGTGTATCCATCTATGAAAATACAGATATTTTCACGTGTTCCTGCCCTCCGATGGAAGCCTCCCTTGGTCATCACACCGTCTCTGTACTTATTGGTGGCCATGATTCATAAGGACCCATGGCTGAGGTAATATATCCTGTTGTTGCAACACACTGTGTTGATTTCAGTGTTTTTCCTAAAAGAAGGAAATTAGGTGAGCTGGCCTATTTCAGGTAATAAGATCGGAACCGATATTAATGCGCTGCACTGTAGATGCTAGCTCAGAAGCAATAAATCTTTCTGGAACAATTTAGCAGGCTAGCCTTGTCTTTAAAGAGCTTGTGGACAGCTGGGAAAACAAGACCAAACCCTTGAAATGGAAATCGCGGATCTGAGTGCCGAGGTGGAAGGCCCTTTGGCCTGTCAGCCACAGATTCATAGAACAGGGAGCTTTGAAGGGGACCTTCGGGGTGGTTCCCCGCCTTCCCTCTGTGTACTGACCGCACTGCGTGGGCATGGAGACCAAGGGCTGCTCACAACAAAGTGGGGAACACTGTTCAAAAGTTACAGGGTCACTCCACCAATAAAGTGGAGAGCCCACGTTACAAAATAGTAGGAGGCGTGGGGGCATGGCTGGAAAAGTCTTTCAGTGTCACACAGAGTTCTGGGAAACTACAGAAGAGCTTCCTAAAGGCTTTTCTGGGCAGGCAAAAAATTACTGCATGAAACAAAATTATCAACAGTTATAGCCAGGCATGGCAAGTTACATTTGCAATCCGAACACTCAGATCATCTGCAGGTTACATCTTTTATTCTGTGTGTGTCTTTTGC